>NW_021319952.1:124541-147304 GCF_001605985.2 Dendrobium catenatum | reverse complement strand
AAGGTACATCCTCTAGCAAATATCTAGTGCTAACAACCATGACTAAAGCATAAAAAAATAGACTAATGTTGATCTCCATAATCGAATTTTACCTTCAACTCCCTCTCTAGTCTTATCAATAAGAACAATATCGATCATCAACAAAAAGCATGCACCAAGGTACATCCTCTAGCAAATGTCTAGTGCTAACAACCATGACTAAAGCAAAAAGATATGGACTAATGTTGATTTCCATAATCAAAGTTTACCTTCAAATCCCTCTCTAGTCTTATCAACAAGAACAATATCATCAACAAAAAGCATGCACCAAACTACATCCTCTAGCAAATGTCTAGTGATAACAACCATGACTATAGCAAAAATATATGGACTTAAGGCTAATCCTATATGTAATCCAACTAAAATAGCAAAAAAAATTGAAAACAAAAACCTTCAGTTAACTCCTCGACGGCGCACGACTAGGAAGGAGAGAGGCGGCGCGCGACTAGGAAGGAGGCTCGGCGAAGTCCGGTGACCATCGACGGCGAAGTCCGGTGACCATCGGCGATGTCTAACCATGGCGAGAGATGAACGGCGACGGAGGGCGATGGGATAAGCAGTCGAAGTGAGAGAATGGAAGGAAATGAATGACAGCCAGAGGGGTTCGGTTTCGCGAAATTGGGCTTTTACCGGCGGACGTTCCGCCGGTAATGACACTAGTGACATCGGTATCATTTCCGACGTCTAAGCCGTCGGATATATTTCGTTGAGTTTAAATACGCCGGCGCAATGTCCGCCGGTAACATACGCCGGCGCAATATCCACCGGTAACATACGCCGGAATAGTTCCGCCGTAACGTGCGATGGAAATGGTTCAGGCATACCTATACCGTCGGATATTCCGGCGGAACATGCATCGGTGAATTTACGGCGTATTTTGCGCCGGAAAGGTTGACGCAAACTTTACGTCGAGCAAATCCGTCGGTAACTGCGCCGTTTATTACCGTCCAGAATTTTCCGCCAAAAAATCCGACGCAATTCGCGTGTTTTCCCGTAGTGACACAATAACATAGTAAACACTAGTCTAATCTAGATCTAGAGTTAGTTGTCATAGCAAATCATCTAAAGTGTGTGTAGAAAATCATATGGCTAGGGTAGATCTTAGGCTATATAGTTAATTTGAGTTGCCTAAAGTTTGAGTTTATTGAGGCTGAAGGCAAGTTTTATGTTAAAGTTTAAATATTAATATATTAAAGCTTAATTTAGATATATTTTAATTATTAAATGACTATTACATTTGTTTCGCACTGAGGCCGTGAAATTTATCTCACCTTTCTTGGGGCTAAGCTAATAACCTCGTAGTCTTAGGTTACCCAATAGCAATCGGGGTTTATTAAGTTAATTTAGATTGGTTAAATATTAAAGGTGGATTAATATTAAATAATTTAGTTAGTGGATTATTTTAAGAAGTTAGTTGAGTGTTTTATTATTCAAGATAGAAATTTCTGGAGTTTTAAAGAATTATTGCATTTGTTTTAATGTGTTAATTAAGGGTTTAAAAATTGACTTTTCAAATTAAAGTGAATTTTGAAGGTTTCAAATTTTTAACAAATATTAGACCTTATGCTGAGTAGTTATACTATTAAAATTCTTAATTAGGAGATTTCTATGAAAAGTTATGAATTTTAGAAGTTTAAGCCTAGATTTTGACTCGGGTTTGACAAAATTGTTAACTTTTTAACTTTGACCATATTTTGAAAGATTAATATTTTTAAAAAATATTATATTTTATTTTGAGTCATTAGATTTTAAGTTTGATTGATTTGGAATTTTCCATAATTAGTTATGATTTTATGAAATTTGGGTATTTATTAAATATTTTTAATTTGCTTTAATTAAGGGTCCTTTTAATGATTTGAATCCAAAAAAGTCCAAAACACCTTGAAATCACCTCTAAAGATAAAAAATGATCTAAGGATGGATCAGCAAGTTTTTAAGGAATTTTTGGGTTTTTAATTATTTTTAGTTAATTAACTTGATAAAAATATTATTTTTAACTTAAAATTACATTATGGTTGAATTTGATGTTAAGTTAAAGTGGTTTTATAGAGTTAATGGGGGACACGCGGCTCATCCTAAGCATCAGATCCATATCAGGGTAACCGGGGGGTGGCTATGTCCTCTAGGCCATGGATTTGAAACCTCATTAATAGAGAGGCATTTATGGCCAATGATTATGCTGCGATAATCATTGGTAATCATTCCCAGATGCGGCGCGCCGATGGCGTGACTCACTTATCCGAGTCAGTAGTGTCCTGCAGCTATAAGATATTTTATTGTTTGATCCAATGGTGGAGATTGAATCTCGTGGTTTGAACTCAATTGAACGAGATTGGACGGTAGAAAAGCATCTCCATTGTTTGAAATGGAGGGCTCAGATCGAGCCGAATAGAGATCTCAACGTACCGCGAGATACATGGTTAAAATGGAGCACTGTATGATGGAATCTCAATCGTTGATCATAGGATCAATGATTGATATTTTTTACACCTAATCTAGACAACAAAAATGCTCTAGGAATCTATTTTCGCCTTGTTCTCTCAATCAGGTGCACCAAAATGCATGAAATTTTAAATATAACTCAGGTGTATGAACCAAAACTATGGGGGTACATTCACATAGTCTAAAATGTGCTTAACATAAAGTTAAATAAATCTAATTATTATAACCTAGATTTAAGGATTTCAAGAGATTATACCGTCGGATCTTCTATATCTTTATACGGTTGAGCTTGTAAACTGTCCTCATATAAATCTCTAAAAGACATCCACGCTTAAAAACATCTGGATATACTGCTAGGAAGCTGGGATGAAAAGGTGGTTGGTTTGCTGAAAAGTCACAGACGGTGACGTGCAACAACTTCAGTTTTATTGTGGGGAAGTAGAGAAAGGCCTTAGGAGTTAAAATGAAATGAGAGCTAGAGTTAGGAGGCTGGAGGAAGTGAGAGAATGCAAGGGTTTGAATGATCATCTAAATGGGGTTTTACCCATTCAAAATGATCTGGAGTTGGGTGGATGACCCTAATGAATAAGAGATCTTGCTTTGATGTGCAGCACGTATCCCAGGCCGTTGGAAGGCTGCGCTAAAGGCTGGAGTGGCATTGCATCCATTGGGTTGAATTGGGATGAGTGGTGGGGGGGGGGAGACCATGTAAATGGGTCGACCTACAACAGCCTAAATTAGGGGGAAGTGGCTTAGGAGGTGATTATTAGCCTTTGCAAATACTTGGGCATTTATTAACTATGTTGACTAGTCAAAGGGTCAAGGAAGGCTGAGGTGGTAGCGAGAGAGTATGGGTAGCAGGTTGGGTGAACTCTAAACCCAAAGCCAACATGTTTGAGGTCAAAGGAGGGAGTTAACCACTTCAAAGAAAGGTCTAAATGTCTTGTTGACCTACTCTGACTAGTCAACATGGTAAAGGTTGGTGATGTGGCACTTAGGGGGTGCAAGGAGCTATTTAGAATGGCTTGGGAAAGGGTCTAGGGTCAAAAGTAAAATCTATGGTAAATGGGAGCACAAGCCATAGAAATTTGACCAAGATTGAGAGTTGACATGGTCAACTCAAGTTGGGGGTCGGGTTTACCAAATTCTAAGTCATGCTTAGGTCATGCCTAGGAGTTGATTTTAATGGGTGATATGGGTTGGAGAGCTCAAATAGGTTGGGTTAACCCATTTAAATCCCTTAAGGGTTAATGGATCAACCTGGGTTGACTTGGTCAACCAAGTTGACCAAAGACTTGTTCTTGGGTCAAATAAGTTTGTTTGAATATTTGGAGTCTAATGGATATGGTCTCAAGGACTGGAAAGGTCATTTAGGTCAAATGACTTATTTGGACTCTTAATAGGTCATTGGGTCAACCTAGGCTGACTTGGTCAACAAGGTTGACCTAGGGGCTATGAATGGGATTAACAAGTTTAAAATAACATTTTGAATGTGTTGGGAGTGATTTCTAGACATGGGGAGGTCATTTCAGTCAAAATGACTATTTTGAGCCTTAATGGGCCTTTGGGTCAACTTAGGTTGACCTAATTAGCCATATTGACCCAGGGTCTGGGACTGGCTCTAATAGGCCCCAAGTGATGTTTGAAATTGATTGAAAAGGTTTCAAAGATTGGTGAGATTGAATCACATTGAGTTTTGGTCAAAAGTCCAAAAATCCCCTTAAAGGGCATTTTGATCATTTTGGCCTCAAGTCCATCTTGGGTCAAAGTGAATCCAGAAAAATATAGATTAATGCTTAACATGTCAATATCAAAGGCCTAGAAGAGATCAAATGCTTTGGAGGGGGCTCCAAGGTTAGATTCCATCGAGTGTTAGTTCTAGTGGTATGGGTCGTAAATATGTGAAGGTTTTATAACATTCGAATTTCAATTTAGTTTAGGGGGTTAGAGGGATCAGATTAATCTCAAACTTAGAGGGCTAACCCAAGAGTCATGTCATATCAATATGCAATTAATAGACTATGAATCAGGGGTCAGTTGACTATGTTTTGAAGTATTTGAAAAAATATTAGGAAAGGCTTTCAAGACCTAGGCCCTTACCCTATTATTTTAGTCTGGATTGACCTAAGATCTAGATTTATCCTAGGGTCTGGAGACTAGAAGTATCCTAAGATCTAAATTCTAGAAGGAACCTAGGGTCTAGGAAGTCATAGGGTCTAGAGTCCAGGAAAAGGTCACAGTGACCTCATATAAAAATGAGGTTAACAACCAGAAAGAGTTTCTGAGGACGGAGGCTGTGAACAAGAACCAAGCTAGCATCCAAGTTAAAGGAGAATGAAGAAAATATCATTTTATTCTTTCACTACCTGAAGTACATTGAGATACTCAATGCTAAGTTTAACAATAGAATTTAGTGCTTCCTAATGAAGTTCATTGCCACTAAAAAGTTAGATGATAACAAGCGAGACCAATGACTTAGTTTACCACTCAATGTAAATTTTCATTTCTTTATTTCTCATTTTTTCTTGGACTATAACACAATATAAGTGTACTATCTTAGAAAAATTAAATGAAAAGATATATTTTGGCTTACTCATCTTCTTATTCTTGTATATTTATGCTTATTTCTGTTATGTTGTGAATGGTTTTTTTTTCTTTTTATTTAGCTCAACTTTTATCTATAAATGGCTATAATAACTTGCAACCATCGTTATACTCATTTAGGAATAATTACAAAATTCTTCAAGGTGTTGAGCTTAGTCAGAACTTAATAATAAACATAATAATAACTTGGTTTCTTAAAAAGAATAAGTTAAGATTCATTATAGTAATATAAGGTATAATAATTGAAGTAAAAAGCATTAGACTCAACAAACTCAAACTCAATGGACATAGGCTCGGTGAGTCTGAGACTTCCAAGACTATCCAGATGAAGCACTAGTACTCTCAAAATTATGACTCCTCGGGTTATTGAATATAAAAATTCAACTTAAGAACTTCAATGATAAAAATTCATAATTAGGAAAACAAACTTGGAATCTAAGCTCGACTGGTTGACACTATGTGTAGGTATAATAAACTTGAATTAGTGCAATTTTACCTTGGGTGGACATATTAAATGTTAAATGTGTCACTGATTTGATCTAATATTTTTCTAGATAAATTCTTATAATTAGTGCTAATTATCTTGAGATATAAACAAACTGTATATTATCGTTTTTAAAAAATAAAAGATTTATTTTTGTACTTAAACATAGTGTTGGGAATGTAAAAATTTTCCTGAAGAATAAAAGACGCATCCACCTATCATTTTAAACACAAAATTACCGAGGATAAGCTTTAGTCGACATCAAGAGATTTTTTTCCTCTTTTATCAAGCTAAGAAAGGGATTATTTTATATTAGGATCTTGGGTTCCTATAGAGGCAAGCCCCTACAGTCGATTACATTGTTGACCTCATTTTTGTATGAGGTCACATTCAACCCCTTTGGATCAAATCACTTGTTTCAATCAAGTTTAACCCAATCAAATCCTTTAAAACTTTGATTCCACCCCATCTCATGCCTTAGAAGCGTCCCATCCATGGGTGAGTTAAAACCAAATGATTTTGACCAAGTCAATCATTAAGTATTTGGGCAAAGCCACCAAATGTTTAAATACTCATTTGAATCCCAAATACATTGCTCCAAAGCTTTGAAGCCATACAAAATAACTTTCTACCTCCCCCCATGCCACCTCAGCAGCCTCCTTTGACCCGTTGACTAGTCAAAAGAGTCAACTCTAGGCTTCAAATCTTTCCAAGAGGGCATTATTACATGCTAAGCCACCTTCTCTTGATTTAGGCTACTTTAGGATCACCTATTTACATCCAAAAGCTCACTTAGAGCTCTTTCAACCAAGCTCAGAGCTTGTTTTATCTTTAAATGGAAGTAGTCCATCCAATGGAAGCAAGGCCGTTCCAGCCTTTGGGGCAGCCTTCCAATGGTTTTTGACAGGTGTTGGGTATCTAGGGGAGGACTATGATGCATCAAAACCATCCAAGATATCCCAGGTCTTTTGAATAAGGAAAAAAAAAAGGGTTAAAAAAGAGAGAAAGACTTTTGATCAATACACTCTCTCAATTTCCCTCAAGGACCAGAGAGCAAATTCTCGTTTGGTAACAACTCTCCAGCCTCGTAACGGTTGATCCAAGTGTTTTGGGGTGTGGAGTTGTGCTAGGGATCTACACTTGGACAATTTACAAGCTCAACCGTTTGAAGACTTTGAAGATCCAATGGTATAATTCCTTAGAAACTTTAGATCTAGGTCGTAATAGATAGGTTTATTTAGATTTGTACCTTGTGTGTTTTAGGCCAAATGAATGTGCCCCCATTGTTCTCGTTCATGTTCTTGACTTAGGTTCAAAATTTTAAACAATTTGGTCGGCTTGACCAAAAGAACGAACCAAAAAGAGGGAAAACGAGCCCAGTATTGCTCGGTACAGAGTAGTACCGAGCTCAGTATTGCTCAGTACCGAGCAAAACCGAGCAGTATCGAGCTTAGTATTGCTCAGTACCGAGCAATATTGAGCATTCCCGAGCTCCGCATTGCTCAGTACCGAGCAATACCGAGCATCCTCGAGCTCAGGATTGCTCAGTACCGAGCAATACCGAGTATCCTTGAGCTCAATATTGCTCTTGCATGTATAGGATTACACACACCACTTAGTTTAGGAACTCCTATATCTAAGGACTTGAGTGTTATTTTCTTTTTTCTTTTACCTGCATATGTGATGTGTAAGGGTTAGTGACTTTGATTCGATTCCACACAACTCAGAGACATCCTTAAGGAAAAAAAATTAAGGTTTTGTATAGAGAACATATAATTTTTTTTAATTAGGATGCGTGCTCCCCCTAACTTGGAACAATTATTGGGTCAGGTGATCCGACATAGCTCTACATTCGGTCACCACTGAAGTTGCACCACGTGCTCTTACTCTTTACTGCGCAGCCCGGCGACTTAACCCGGACCAAAACTCAGTATTTGCTAGGTATCACTAGGTATTGCCCAATATTGCTAAGCATTGCTTGGCAATAATGATAAATACCGCTCTGTGAAGACCAGTACCGAGCAATACCGAGCAGTACAAAGTTTTTCTAGGAAAACTCGATATAACTCGGTATCACTCGATATTTACTCGGTATCACTAGGTATTGCTCGGTATTGCTAAGTATTGCTTGGCAATAACGAGAAATACCGCTCCGTGAGGACAAATACCCAGCAGTACTTAGCAATACCGGGTTGTCATGGATTTAAGAGACGCACGTGTGATATACCCACTATTCACCATACCAAATAAAATTTCCCTAACTTGAGACTTTGAACCAGTAAACTTAGTATTTCACTAGCCCATAAAAGATATTTCACTGATTTTTGGAGATCATTAGTCTTCCTAATCAATCTGCTTAGGATTAATCCCTTAATTGACCATTTAGCCTTAGTAAAATTCCAAAAAATGAAGATTAATTCCAAAAATTACCTAAAATATCTTTAACTGACCTTAATTCAACTCCTTTTCTGTGAAAATTTCAAACCCCAAAAATTCGGTCAAAGTTAAAAAGTCAACTTTTCGATCAACCTTAGTTCAAATATAGGATCAAACTTCTACAAATCATAACTTTTCATAGAAAACTCCAAATCGAGTGTGTCGCCTGTCTAAAAACTCATAATAAGGTCTAGTATTTGTTTAAAATCTGAAACCTTTAAGATTCCCTCTAATTTTAAAGATTAACTTTTAACCCCTTCGTTAACATATCTAGATGATCTCTTAAAACCCATTAATTCTTTTGAACTCCAGAATTTTTAATTTGGTTAATAAAATTATCAACCAATCTTTTGAAATCAGTAATCAACTCTTCTTAATATTAATTCACATCTCTTAATTCCAACCAATTTAAATTAACTTAATCAACCTCGATTACTACTGGGTAACCCAGTCCTATGAGGGTATTAGCTTAGCCCCAAGGAAGCTGAAATAAACTTCACGGCCTCAGTATGAAACAAAGCTAGTAATCAATTAATGTTTAAAATGCATTTAAATAAAATTCTTAAGATATCAATGTTTAAACTCTAACTTAAATTTCCATTATGCCTCAACAAACTCAAATTTTTAGATAACTCTAACCAATCACCCAACTTAGGGTTTACCCCAGCCACACAACTTTTTACTCACACTTTAGACGGTTTGCTAAGACAACCAACTCTAGATCCAGTTTAGGCCGTTGTTTACCTTACTGCTGTGTGACGGGTTTTTGTGATTTTACTGCATGTGTTGATGAAATTGCCTTGCTGTATTTGCTTACTTTTTTTACTACACTCTGTGGATGATTGATGTGTTTGGTGATTAGATTATCCTTAGGAACGATCTGAATGCTTACACAGTTTTCTGCAGGTGGCCACGCTCATGCAGGGCAATAAAAAGGGGGCTAAGTCAAAAAAAAAATTATTATAAATGCTTGCACAGGTGCTTCAACTGCTAAAGCTCCCAAATAAAAAAAGGGAGCGTGGCCAGTGTGTTTACTTACTTTACTGCACATATATAACTGCTTGGGAATTTATTTTGATTTATTAACTGCTTAGGATAACCCTACAGAAGAGTCTAGATTTTTTTTCATTTTCACATAAATATAATTTATGTAAATGTCAAGTGTTGTGAAAGTGGAGTTTGAATTGGGATACATAGGTCTAAAACTTGGACTCCAAAGAGAAAAGGACACCCATTAGGGGAGTAACCCTTTTTTATTTGGATATCCAAATTTGACTCACTTCTTCCTTACCCAAAGAGAAAAGAGTGGCCTTCCCCTCAAAGGAAGTGCCCTCTTATCAATTTGGGTAGCCTACTATAAAGAATCCAAGGAGCCCAAAGTAGAACAAGATTGAAGAATTGAGGACAAAAGTATCCCATTCAAAACCACTTGCGTCTCTACTAGGTTTAGAATCCGGGTTGTTGTCAGTGGTGCCCGGTCACTTTATTTTCTATAAATTCTTGTTTGTAATAAGCAAGGCAACTTTGCCTATGTACATTTATTAATTAATTCATTTATATTTGATGTGTTGAAATGATTGGCTTTAGGATTGCCTATTTTTTTTAGTTTTTTGGCATTTGTATGCTGCTTTTGTTTTCACCTAGATACGTGAGACTCGTAAGGATGTGAAAAGTTTTATACTCATAATCTTAAAGTTTAAAATTTAGTGAGTCTAAATAACATAGAAAGATAATGAATTTAGGAAATTAGTCGGGGATCAACCTCAGGGTCGCATGCATATTTCTGCACTACTCTCTCCTTGCTTTAGACTCTTCCCCGCCTGCGGGTATAGTCCGGATAGTCTAACTTATGATGATGAGGTTCCGGACCTAGGGAAGTCCAGTCTTCTAAAAAATTATTTTCTAAGCCTATTTTTTAACTTTCAAGCATATTTGATTTAAAGTCGTTGACTAGCATGCATTGCATTAAAAACAAATTAAAAGTGTCAAAATTTTAATTGCATTTGTCTTTAGCATTTTTGCAACCATCATAAGTCAAAGGGGCCAATTAGGGAAATCTTTAGATGTTAGCCCCAGCTCTCCAAAACCTTAAATAAAACATCCCTACCACTATTTCATAAAAGACCGGACTCATGCATTTTAAATCGATTAGGTGATTAGCTGGCTCCCCAATCCAGGCTGGGGTAAGTCTAGGTTTTGTACTGCTTTTTGACCCTTCGGGGCCATATGAAATTCTCTTTAGCATTCGATCACGATATTCAAGATGAATTTCATAATTCTAAATTTAAATACATTTATGAATTTTTATTTTCACCTCTCAAGGTGATATAATTTTTCTAACGAGACAATTCGATTTTAGAATTTAATTTGAAGTCCCAAAGAAAACTAATATTTTTCAAAACCTGCTTTCAAAATTCCACCAACAAAAAAATGACACGCCTGATGGGACTAAATCTCTCTCTCTCTCCATCTTTAATAGTAACTAAATTTTGTCTCATCGGTAGTCTTAACTACCTTTCTTCCGTTGGTCTCTCTACCCATTTCTCTCTTGGGTGAGTGTGGCCAACATCTAAAATAAGATGTATGTTAAGAAGAGAGGTCACACCTCCAAACTTACTTCTAACTAAGTGTTTGTTCTGATTTTAACCTTCTGCCCCCTGGTCAACCGGTGAGGCGACATTATCAAATTAGATCTTTGGGATCCCCTTTTCAATCATATGAATTTATAATTAATAATTTTTGACTCAATACACAAATTCTTAAGATTGAAAGGAATTTTAAAGATCCTAGTTTTTATGCTTTGAAATACCTTAGCCTTAACCCCTCACTTCCCCTTTCGACCTTTGGAGGTGAGGATAGTTAGGCTACCTGCTTTACTTGAGCTTTCTCACAATTTCATAAGCCTTCGGGAAAGGGGAAACTCTACCCGTTGTGTTTTGGATTTTGTGAGGAGTTCACTTTAAATCTCACAATATACAAATTTCTTTAAACTCTCTTCAAATTTCAAGTTGTCACATGTTACCCCATAGAATCCTTCTGTTGGCTAGCATGTGTTATAAAATTTAATTCATCTCTGGCACATATCTAATCTCTTTACTCCACTAGTATGTGTTGGGTGATAACTTTTACCACTCAACATGCATTAGAGGGTTGAGATTCTCTTATGAGCCTTGATCTTCTAAAAACAAAGTTTTCCTTTAAAAAAGAAATCTAATTCCAATCCTTTCTTTAACTTTCAAAAAATTTTAAATGGCTAGCAAATTAATCTTCTCCTTCGACTGAGAGTTGTCTTCAACAGTGAATGACCAAGGAAGCACTATAATTTTTGGGATGGGATTCAATACCCTTGAGTTCTCCATGGATGGACACCAGATAGTTATCTTTGATGCCAACAAAGAAGTTCCCCCAGTGGTTGAGTTGATTGTGGGATCTGCACCAACCTTGCCAATAGTCAGTGATGAGATAAAACAGTCTGAACCAGTCATTGAGGTGCCCACTGAAGTCAAGTCTGTCTTTGAGGAAGGGTCTAGTTTTGGGCTTACCTTTGATACTAAGAACCAGAGGAAGAACTACTTGAGGAGACTTAGAAAAAAGATCTCCAAGGCTAAGAGAGTTATTCTTTTTTTTGGCTCAGGTGGAGCCTGAGGCTACTGAGGAGCTGCCTATTCCTGCTTCCTCTTCCCTTCACAAGGGGAGTCGCTTCTACAACCTCGCTTATGCCCAGGGGGAGGAGAGGGCAGCTAGGATAGCCGTTTCCCCACCATGCCCAGTTGACTACTCAACCAAGAGGACTCCAAAATAAAAATACCTCTAGAGGACAGGGATATTAAGGAACATAATTCAAACTTGTGCTGTGCAGTCTGGGCAGACTAAGGAGGAGTATGTAAAATAGTTAAAGGGAGTGATCTCACATAGTTTCCAAAAAGATGTTTTGAAAGAAGAAGTGTCTAAGGTAAAGAATCTGACCCCTCAATCTATCATAAAGAATAAGAAGTATGTCAGGCAGCCTGCCACTTTAGTACTGGTTGATGGATATCATTAGGTGCCACGCCCTCCATCCTCTAAAACAGAGGGTATTGTTTTGACTGGGTTTGAGAGAGGCCACCATTCTATTGGTAGACACCCGGTATCCTCTCTTAAGCCTATAAAGTTAGCCTCATTGGTTGTCAAGCCAAGGGAGACTGAGATTCGAAGACCTGTAGATGTTAAGTGCAAGAGGCCTAAGTCTTCTGAACAAAAATTTGTGCCCAAAAGAACCAAGTTGGAGAACTTACCACCACCTCCTAGAACTTCTATGTTCTTTCTTCAACTCCAATAGGTTCCAGTCACTCCTCCTCCAGTCCTAGTTGACTAGATGGATGTTTTTGTCGGTACTCCAATTGTCACAATCGATAGTGCTCTTTCCGCTAGTTTAGTTCAAGATCCAGTCACCACCACTAATACAGCCCTAATTGATGACCCCCAAGATCTGAGGGTCGTTCCTAGGCTTCTTAGTCAGGTGTATGAGGACCTTACCTTACTAGATGTAGGAGCCATCACCTTACAAGCTCCTGCTTTGCCCCCCGAGGTATTTGTCACTCACCCTGTAGAGGATGCCACTCTTTTGACTACCAGTTCTGCGATAGTCGAAGAGGAGAGAACTGGCCAGGATCTAGAGATGAAAGATGAACCAGTTTCGGAGCCTCGGCCAGATCCTAATCCAAAGCTTACAAAAATCATCTCCAAGTTAGATTCTGAAGAACTATTTGATATGGCTGAGTATAAAGGGTACTTTCCCCTCGATCCCAAGTCAATTGGGGATAGATCGGTCGAGGAGGTAATACGAGAGATAAGGAATATTCTGTTGAATAAAAAAGGAATGGCCTCTTTTGACCCAGATTTGGATGACCTCTGTTGACCTCGTTTTTCGCTCGAGTACCCTTGAACGCTCTCAATCGATTTAATCGAACCCCGTCAGGCCAGATTCGAGTTCGCGATTTAATCGAACCCCGTCGGGCCTAATTCGAGTTCGAATCGGCTCGACTTGAGCCGGATTAGACCCGACTATACTCGGTTGGTTTTGATTGATTTGTTTCGACCGCGTCGAGCTTAAATTGATCGAAATTAATGTCGATTTTGAGTTTAATTTCGTACGATTAGTTCTTCCGAGCCGGCTCGAGCCAAAATCGACTCGAATCGAGTCAAAATTTGGACCCGAGTCTAACCTAATCTTAGCCAATTTGATCTGATCCGGCTCGGTTTAATCCCATTAAGATCCACTTGACTTTCTAAATGATTTGAATCTATTTTCTAAATCCGGTATTAGCTTCGACGGCTGTGATCAAATGAGATCGTCGTATCAGCCCGTATCCCGTCCCTCAGCGATTTTCTGCGAGCGGGGCAGACATCCAGCAGCGAGAAGAGTCGTTTTAGGAAGGTTTCGAAGGTCGGAGCGAAGGAGAGGAATTGGCGGGCTTCTTGTTCAGGGAAAGGATTCGTTTTACCAAGACGAAAGCTCTCACGCTCCAGGGATTCAGCTTCTTGGCTCTAAAAAAAAAAAAGAAAACGCTCTCCAGCTCTCTCTTTCTCAC
This sequence comes from Dendrobium catenatum, assembly GCF_001605985.2. Taxonomy (NCBI): domain Eukaryota; kingdom Viridiplantae; phylum Streptophyta; class Magnoliopsida; order Asparagales; family Orchidaceae; genus Dendrobium; species Dendrobium catenatum. Next base: position 133,729 of record NW_021319952.1, on the reverse strand, counting down.
GGAGCTAAGACCGAAAATCACCCTCTCCCTCTCACGTCTCTTTCCTGCCGACTCCCTGCCCCATTCGTTCGCCTCAAGCAGAGCCGCCCAGGGAAGCCGACGCTGACGCCGAGCCCTACGCCTTGCTCCTTCTCCCGTCCCGACGCCTCCAGCCAGGGCCGAACGCCTGGACTGATCCCGATCTCTCCCGCCAATCTGACGTCTGGACCAACAGAACACCTGCTTCCCTTTGCCGCTCTTCTATTTGGACCAAACCTAGAGGCCAAATTGCGAACTCCAGGATCGGATCGAAAGGCCACCTATTTGCTTTAGCTGCCAACGCCTCTTGATCCCCAAGGTGAGATCTTCTTCTTCCAACTCTTCTTCTTTACCGATTTGCTGCCTCTTCTTTTTCTTTTTTTTCTTCTTCTTTCTCTCCTTATTCTTCTTCTTCTTCTTCTTCTTTTCCTTTTTTCTTCTTTGCTTATTTCTTTTCATTGATATTTAAAAAAAAAAAGCAACTGCATTTGAATCCTTCACGAACTCTAAAAAAAAAAAATGAAGTTCTGTTGCTTGTGTATATGGGTATGTTTCTTCTCTTTGGGATAATCGTTACATTGAACTTGAAAGTTTTTTTTTTTTTCTAGATTATTTAGAAAATCTCAATCAATTAGGTGTGAAAATAATGTCTTTCATGTGTTTGTTTTGCATCACCTTTTTGATACTTGCATACCAATTGTTTGATGAAATGTCTCAAGGGAAAGCTATAGTATTTTTTTTTACTTGCATTGAAACTTTACCTAATGATCTTTTCTACATAAAAGCATCCTTGATGCGGTGACCTGGAGGTGTTAAAAAAAAAATCTGAGAAAACGAATTTATTTATTCAATGGGATGTGTGTAAAGTTGTATGCCTTGCCTTCACGGATTTTTTTTAAAAGCTCGACGCTTGTGAATGAATGTTGTACGCCTCAAGTTGTGAAGGTCAAGAATAGTCGTTTATATTCTACTTTTTTTTTTTACCATCGAATGGAACTCGAGAAGTTTTTTTTTAAGTGGATATTTCATAAGGGTCTCATGCTTATGTATGTTTTAACCATGCCGTAGATGATGATTATGTTGTATTGTTTGAATGTGGATTTCATCTCTAAAAAAGGGAAGAGGGGAAATGCATGCATAGTATTTTTGTCAATGCTTGCTAGGAAATGGATTAAGTCGTTAAAATAAGTTTGATAAAGTATTTGTCATAGTTTCTTTTTACTGTCAGTTGTGCTACTCTTACCTTTGTTATGAAATAGTGTTTTAATGCCTTTGAGTAATGACAGTTATTGCTAAACATGAATAGTTTTCTTGTGATGTAGTTGAAAATTTTGAGATGACTTATACCGTTTGAAAAAAAAAAATGAATTCCTTGCACTTGGAGTTCACATTTGATCTTGGTTTGAATCTCACATTGGTTGAAGTCATGTGAAAGTTCTTTCTTTATCTTGACGAATCGTATTGTGTTGGAATACTTTTGCAGAAAATTACAAGCTTTTTTTTATTGTACAAGTCGTGATTTAGTGGGAGGATTTACATGCATGTAGATTTATTCACCCAAGTAAAGTTCTCATGTTAATGTCATTCTTGTCAGAAATCATGCATGTAGGATCTCGTCGGAAAGAAAAGATAATAAGATTTGTTTTAAACTAGAGAAAAGTTGAAGGATTTTCTTTTATATGTGCTTCAAATATAAGTTTTGTATAAACCCAAATATAATATTGCTTCATGATGGTTAGAATATCTTCTTGAATGTTGGAAAAGTAAGGTCAAATCAAATCTGCTTCGTCATTTTATTTACAGTTGGTAAAAAAAAATGTGTTTAATTGGAAATATGTATGTGAGGGTTTATGGGTTTTTTTTTTTTAAAAAAAAAGGAGGCCCTGAGAGGATTTCCTTAAATCCAATTATATGGGTTTTGAGAAAGAGATAGTTACCTTATCTCTTCAAAAAAATAGCAAGGGGTTGATTTGTTATACATATTGGTAGCATTTGTATGGTTGAAACCAAAGGGTCTAATAAAGAAGCTGAGCCCAGCAAGCATCGACCTGTTAGAGACGAGGATTCACCTGCTATCGAGGATTCAGATGAGTCAATAAAAGCTAGAGATGAAGAGCATATAAGAAACTTGGAGACTCAGCTGGCAGGCATGATGTCACAAGTCAGGGAAATGCAACAAAGGTTGGATAAATTACAGCAAGAGTCCTTTAAAATCCAACAATCAACTCGAGAGATCACAGAAAAAGCTAAACGGGCATAATCAAGTTCCAAATCTCTCGAGTTAGCACATATGATCCCTCCTTGTCCATTAGAAGCACCTCCAGTTCAGCCCACAGTTTCCACTGCCCCTCTAATTCTGCCTCAAAAAGACATTAAACAACTGATTGAGGACTAGGTAAGGGAGGCCTTAGCTCTTTCACAAGGGACCACGTCTATTCCAAAGGGTAGACCCTACCCCAAGGAATATGATTCAGTCCCTTATCCAAAGGGTTTTTTTCCACGGTCATTTAAAATTTTCACCGGAGTCGAAAACCCAAAGCAGCATCTGGCCCACTTCCGAGCGAGCTATTGCAACGCAGGAGGATTGGACGCTATACTTTTTCGCCAGTTTGTAAGTAGTCTGTCCGGAATTACTTTTGAGTGGTACGTAGATCTGCCCAACAATTCAGCAAAAACCTTTAGCGATCTAGAAAATCTTTTTCTAAAGAGATTTTCTAGAGCGCAACAATGCACTATGGTTGAATACATCTTGAGGTGGCAAAACCTCTCGATGAAGTGTGAATCTCAATTACAAGAGCAACATGTCGTGGAAATTCTTCTAAAGAATATCCATGGCTCTATTTCTTTTCTCATGAAGGGTTTCACCATTAAAACTTTTGAGAAATTTCTCAATAAGGCTAGCAATTTGCAAGAAGAGGCACCTAGGATGTCATTCTTATGAGAGCAGCCTGAAGATAAAAAATGTCCTAAGTTAGTGAAAACGTTTGAGAAGAAATCTATGGTCTTAGCAGTTGGCAAAGGAAGGAGGCCAATCATTAGTCAGCCTAGTGTTCCACCACCACCACATCCACCTCATGAGCAGTCGTTTCAGATTACTCCTCAGTATGCTAGAGATCCTACCTCTATCTCTTTTAAAGAGAGATTGACAAAACCATATCCATTTAAAAGGGAGTCGGTAAAGAATATTTTAAGAGCTTATTAAAGAAGCCATATTTCTAGTTACCAGAGGCTAGAAGACCAGAGGATGAGAGTAAGAAGGAAGATCCTAGATATTGTCCGTACCACTGGATGCTTAGTCACTCCCTCGAGGATTGTGTTGTGTTCAAGGACTAGCTCGAGAGGAACTACACTCAATTTAACATTATAATTCCTAAAGAGTATTAGGTGGATCCATAAAAGGCTTCAATCAAAACTATCTCAGGTAACTTCCTTAACGCTTTCTTTTCTGTTGAACATGGTTGGGACATTGCTTTGTCTCGGGCATTTAAAAAGTCGATTAACAAATCTTTTCGTCTTTCTCAATAGCTGACAACGATAGCCCAGGGCCCGGTGTGGGAAGTTGACCTGGATGCTTTGTAGGAGGATGTTGAGCCACTTCCCTCTCCAGTAGTTGTAGGAACTACTGTGAAATATGTAAAAGAAAAGAGAGATGATTTTGTAGAGAGGAAGTGTGTTGATGAGAGATGTATTAGAGTGGCGGATAGTGGTGTTAAAACCCTTTCCCCTCTCCTGTTATCTAACTTTTACTTTGTCCTATCAAAGGCAAAGGGTCAAAAGATGAATAAAAAACATCCTTCTACCTCTCTCTTGATGATTAGCCATAAGTCTGAAATGCAACCCGATGACTCTCTTGTTTTAAATCAAAATTTTGGTGAAGAAAATCTCAATGTCAAAAAGACTAACCTTCCCGAGTCGACCACTCAAGGGTATATCGAATGTGAAACCTTATCAGAAAGTGATTTCACCCAATTTAATTCTCAGGGAAGTCTTATCAAGATAGAGTATTTAGATTCTGATTCTCTTTCGGGAAATGACGATCCAATGCCTACAGTGAGTGTAGACACTGCTCTAGTTTGCCCGCCCGAGGATATCGAATAGATACAACTTTGTGGCGGTAAAGTATTACCCTATAGGCTTCCCCCACAGGATAAAGGCAAGCAATTCAGCTTCGAATATCTAAATCTAAACTCCCCTTAATAATATGAATTTCCTTTAATTCCTCCAGGTTTTGAGTCTGTCGTTCCTAAAGTTTATTATAATGTCCTTTCCCATCTTAGGAAGTTGCCAACCAAATTAAGTATTTATGATGCCCTCCTTCTTTCTAAAGAAATGAGGAAGTCTGTAATCAAGGCACTTCTCAAATCTGAGATTTTCCTAGCGCAATTGTCTTCAACTTTAAAAGATGAGGCACTTTACTTCAAAGAGGTCCCTGGAGTTACTTTTTCAGACAAAGACTTTCTCTTGGGAACTACCGACCATAACCGTCCCCTTTATATTACTGTAGATGTGGGAAATTTCAAGTTATCAAGATTCCTCGTTGATCCAGGTGCATCGGTCAACATAATGAACATAATGTCGTGCAAGTTTGAAAGAAAAAAGGTCAGATTCGGATTTATGTCGACTATAAGGATCTGAATAGTGTATGTCATAAAGATGAATTCCCTCTACCCATATCAGAACTTATGGTGGACATTGCCTCCTCACATACTATTTTCTCCTTTATGGTTGGCTCATCTGGTTATAACCAAATCAAGATGGCCCTAGAAGATGAGAGAAATACTGCGTTCAGAACCCCTATAGGGATCTTTTGTTATAAGGTGATGCCATTTGACCTCAAGAATGCTGGAGCAATCTACCAGCGGGCAAAGACTCATATCTTTGAGGACCTAATCCACAATCAAGTTGAATGCAACATTGATGATTTAGTTATCAAGACTAAGATCAAAGAAGCTCACCTATATGACTTGAGGGTTGTATTTTAATGGTTCCGCCGCTACGATTTTAAAATGAACCCCTTCAAATGTACCTTATGTGTCACTTCAAGGAAATTCTTAGGATTCGTAGTGAGGCACTAAGGAATTGAGATCGACCCTACTAAAATTGAAGCCGTCTTAGATATGCCATCTCCTAAGAGTCTCACTCAATTAAGATCTCTACAAGGTAGATTGACATATATAAGAAGGTTTATTTCCAATCTTTCCGGGAGATTTCAACCCTTTCTATCCTTGCGAAGAAAGATACTAAATTCATATGGGACGAGAAGTGTTAGAATGTCTTTGATTAAACAATACCTTTCTAACCCGCCAGTTCAAGTCACCCTGATTCCAATAAAACTGTTGATCTGCTATACTGCAGCCTTAGATGAGTCCTTAGGTGCCCTGTTAGCTCAAGTCAATAATGAAGGGAAAGAGAATGGTCTCTATTACCTTAGCTGAAGACTTCTCCCAACTAAAATTCGATACCCGTCAATTGAGAAGCATTGCTTTGCTTTAGTTTTTGATACCCAAAAACTATGGCATTACATATTTTCTCACTCGATCAGTTTGATTTCAAGATTTAATCCTTTGCAGTATCTTATGACTCAACCTACGTTAGCAGGATGCTTGGCTCGCTGGTCTATGATACTACGACAAATTGAGATTACTTTCATTCCCCTCCGTGCTATAAAAAGGCATGTCGTTTCCAATTTCCTGGCAGCACACCCGCTGCCGGCAGATTCTCCTTTGAATGATGATTTACCTGATGAACAAGTCATGAATTTGAGGAAATCTAGAGAAGCTGTCTGGGATCCATATTTTGATGGTGCAGCATCCTCTCGCCGGGATACAACCCAACAATCTATAATCCCCGGAAAGGTCGGAGTCGGATTAATTTTTATAACGCCAGAGAGAGGGATGATGCATTTTTCTTACCATTTATCAGAGCCTTACATGAATAAGGAGGCTGAATATGAAGCTCTAATAACTTGTTTGGAACTTACAATTTTGATGGAGATTAAAGTGATTAAGATCTTTGGTGACTCTCAATCGGTGATTAACCAAGTAGCATGAACGTATGAGTTCTTGAATCCTAATCTCTTAAAATACCACCAGTACACCCTTTACTTGCTTGAACAAATTCCAGACGTGACTCTGTATAGGGTTCCCCGTGGAAGCAATTCTGTGGAGGATGTCTTAGCAAAACTTGCAAAGGAATTCACATGCCTAGAGGAAGATTCCATCCCCATAAAGATTTAGGGTCGCAAAGCCCTTTCTCCTATAGATTTGGAATATATCAGTAAGAAACATCTCCAAGTCCTTTCCGCCTCTTCGACGACTGAAGAATAAGGAGATTGGAGACGACCCTTAATTGATTACCTTCAGGAAGGAAAACTTCGCCATAATAAATCTCTCTCCAACCAGATTAAGAAACATGTCCTATCTTATACACTAGTCAACAATTCATTGTACCATCGATCATTCCATCAGATGTGGCTATGTTGCTTGGAAAAATGGGGAGCCCTGAAGATCATTAATGAGGTTCATCCAGGACTATGCGATGCACATCAATTCGGTCCAAAAATCAAATTGAAAATCAAAAGACTTGGATACTACTAGCCTACATTGATTGACGAGTTCATGAATATTACAAAGCATTGTCATCAATGTCGGATCTATGGTGTAGTTCTACATAAGCCTCCTAATATGTTGCACCCTACGATAGCTTCATGGCCCTTCGAAAGTTGGGGCACGGATGTTATTGACCCCTTCTTCTTTGAAAGGTCATCATTTCATATTAGCTGTGACTGATTACTTTTTAAAGTGGGTGCAAGCAATTCCCCTGCGTAACATAACATCTCACCATGTGTTAAAATTATTTCATAACCATATCATATATCGATTTGACGTACCCCGCAAAATCATATTCGATATTGGGTCCGCATTCAAGTCTGCGAAAATTAATAGTTTTGTAAGATGCCATAATATTGATTGGAGATACTCGATGATCGATTACCCCTGGGCAAATAGATTGGCTGAGGCCTTCAAAAAAACTTTGGTGCAAATCATTAAAAAGACCATTAATGCCAAAAAAACAGTAATGGGATGAGCAGTTGGTGGAAGCTCTGTGGGCTTACTGCACCACTTATAGAACCCCGACCCAATCCACCCTATTTGCACTAGTGTATGGAACTGAGGACATTCTACCCTTAGAGATACAAATCCCTTCACTCAGAATTGTAGTTCAGAATCAAATCACGAATGAATAAAATGCAAAACTTCGGTTGGAAGAACTTGAAGGCCTTGAAGAGCAATGTCTCCAAGCTCAACAAAGTCTAGAGTTATATAAATCTCGAATGGTTCAAGCTCATGACAAGTTAGTGTAACCTAGGACCTTCCAAGTAGGAGACTTGGTATTGGTCCTTCGGAGGCCTATCTTAGCCCACCGAAAGTTGGGAGGTAAGTTTGAACCAATTTGGGAAGGACCCTTCGTTATAGAGACTGTCTACGAAGGAGGCTTGTATCAGCTAGTGGATCGTAAAGAAAATCACCCGATGTTACCCGACAATGGGTGTTTCCTTAAGAAGTACTATGCTTGATGTAGCTTGTTCTATCAATCAATAAAATTTTCTTTGCCCTTGACTCACAATTTCAAATCATTTTAGCACTTCATCTTATGCTTATTTTTTAATTCTTCAATCTTTTTCTTAAGATTGGGTCCTTCCTTCCCTTAGGATTAGATTCACTAGTGGTGGAGTATGCCCTTCGTGGCAACATCCTGTTGCAACCCATGATCCCGAGTTTGAGATTTTGATGATGCCAAATAATGATTGTTTTGAAACAACTTTTCATTAAATATTAGTTTATTTACTATTGTCCTTGAGTACTAACATTTCAGGAAGATCACAAGTGACCCAGGATGAATGACTCAAGAACGGGTAGATTAGGAGTATGAGTCAGATATTACATTTTTCTATTTATTGTATTTTTATTTTCTTGAGTCTGGCCACAAAATGTATAAGAGTAAGAGCAACCATGCACACACACAGGGGAAGTGTTTGTTTTTAAATGCAAAATGTAATAGAATTTCTTCTCTGGATATTGTACTGTACGATTTTTATTCGTACCGTACGATCCGAGCTATGTGGACGATTCTGTGAATAGATCATACTGTACGAATATATTCGTACTGTACGATATGTTCAGATCCAAAACCCTAGCCATGGTTTAGTTTAAGTAAGTGATTTTGCGCCGTTCGTACTGTACGAATATTTTCGTACTGTACGATCTATTTTAAATACTTACTTAAATTAACCCATGATTAGTGCATGAAATTCAGGCCTAATTATATTTTGAACATCATACTGTACGAACATGATCGTACCATACGATGAACAGAGACAAAGTTTGATCGTCCCGGATATCGTCCTGGACGATCTCTTGGTTTTTATCTCATCGTATTGTACGATAGTAATCGTACCATACGATGAACCGAGACCACATCTGGTCATCCAGACCATCATCCTGTACGAATAGTATTTTGTGGATCGTATCGTACGATATTATATCGTACAGTACAAATTATTTTTAACTGTTCGTACATCTTCGTACCAGGTCGAAGTCTGTTTATGAATATCGTACTATACGATGTTGAATCGTATTGTATGAACAGTAACAGCTACTTTTGAAATCAAAGGGATTTTGGAGCCCGTTTTAGGTGTTAATCTTGTCCTTTTTCAGAAAGATTTACAGAGAGGGAGAACGTGGTTAGAGAGGAATTCCAAGGGAGAGAGATCTAGAGAAGTTCTTTGGGGTTGAGAGAGGAAGGAGAAGGTGAGCGTTGTGAGGGAGAATAGGTGTGAGGGAGATCACACGATTGCTTCGAACTTTCTGCATCTTGCTCCTCCTGTGGCCCTAGAAGAATTTGAGGGAGGATCTCCAAGGGAAAAGCTCGTCTACATCCGTGACCTCGTGGTTCTCTTCCTTCTCCAGGAGGGAGAAAAATAAGAAGGTTCTCTGCCGTCGCCAGGAGGGCGAAAACAGAGTTTGGCACTCCGCCACGCCGGGTCGGTGAAAGGGAGGTTTGTAAAGGCTTCTCCGCCTTGCCGAGGGGGGCAAAAGGAGAACTATATTTAGTAGTGAAAATCCCGGAGCGGAGGACTCCGGGGAGTGGACGTAGGTCATATTTTGACC
>NW_021319952.1:112127-120511 GCF_001605985.2 Dendrobium catenatum | reverse complement strand
CTGCTTTTCTTAGTTTTTTGGCATTTGTGTGCCTCTTTTATTTTTGCCTCGATACGTGAGACTTGTAAGGGTGTGAAAAGTTTTATACTCATAATCTTAAAGTTTAAAATTTAGTGAGTCTAAATAACATAGAAAGATAATGAATTTAGGGATTTAACTGGGGATCGACCCCGGGGTCGCATGCATATTTTTGCACTACTCTCTCCTTGCTTTAGACCCTTCCCCACCTACGGGTAGAGTCCGGATAGTCTGACCTATGAGGACGAGGTGCTGGACCTGGGGAAGTCCAGTCTTCTAAAAAATTATTTTCTAAGCCTATTTTTTAACTTTCAAGTATATTTGATTTGAAGTCATTGACTAGCATGCATTGCATTATAAATAAATTAAAAGTGTCAAAATTTTAATTCTTTTAGTCTTTAGCTTTTTTGCACTAAGTATAAGTCAAATGGGTCAATTAGGAAAATCTCTAGATGTCGGCCCCAGCTCTCCAAAATCTTAAATAAAATATCCCTACCACTCTTTCATAAAAGACCAAACCTATATACTTTAAATCAATTAGGTGGTTAGCTGGCTCCCCAATCTAGGCCGGGGTAAATCCAGATTTTGCATTGCATTAGTTAGGGTCGGACGATTGTGGTCTAGTGCCCAAAATTAGATTTAGGATTCATGGCAGATCTTTTATTATAAGACCCCAAACTTCGGGAATCTAATCCCAAATTTCTAATAAAATGCTCAACTCTAATTAAATATCATTTCGATCCAAGACATAAAGTCCAACACTTATATTAAGTTGGGACACTTCCGGATGTTTCTGGAATCTCAAAGTTTTCCCTACTCTTCTCCATTTGATTCTGCTAATAACTTCTCAATTTTGACCCAATCCCTTTTGAGTTTCCAAAATTCACTTTTCTTTTAGATATCACTACTATAAAATCTGACAAAATTTTGTCACTATTTTAATCAAGAGTTTTCGTAGGGAACTTTTTCTCCCTACGATATAATTAACTACGAGGGCTTGTGCTCGTAGAAGATTTAGAACCACACACACCTGATTTAAAAAATTTATTTTTCAAAGTTCAATTGGATTTCTTTAGGAAAACTTAAAATACTGGTGATCGTTATTATCATAATCAAAGAATTATCATCGAGTGGTGTTTTCTCCCTTCGGGGAGATACACCTTTCTTTGGTAATGCTTTGGATATGAAATCAACAATCACACTTCTTGAATATTATAGCTGGATATTAAGTAGAACCTCATTTTGACCTTTCGGGGCCATATGAAATTCTCTTTAGCATCCGATCACAATATTCAAGACGAATTTCATAATTCTAAATTTGAATATCGTTATAAAATTTTATTTTCATCTCTCGAGGTGATATACTTTTTCTAAAAAGATAATTTGATTTTAGAATTCAATTTGAAGTCCCAAAGAAAACCAATATTTTTCGAAACCAGCTTTCAAAATTCCACCAATATACATCACCAAAAAGAAAACTTTCAATTAAAGTAAAGATTAAATTCTAAGCTTATAATATAATTATTTATATAAGCAAGTTGCCTTAGTTGTTTAAAAGTACCAATCATCCCTTTAAAAATAACAATAAATTTTATAGAAAATATATTTAATTTTCACACACACATACATACAGACACACACACACACACGTATATATATCCAGACGATAATTTTCATTCATTCCGGGAAGATCTTCTCTATACACTGATCGTACTGATGATAATGGATTTTTGTCCCTGGATGATGGGCTCTGTCAAAAAAATTTGTTCAGTTCATCCAAACAAACTTATGATTCGTACAGACGACCTTGCATTTTACTCAATTCATACAGACTAACCATACATATTTTCAATAGTTTGTCTATACTAAGATCAGTACGTACAGACGAACTGCACCAAAAAAAAATAAAATCTAGAGGGATTTTACAATCTACCCACCTTAAGAAAAATGTCATCCTTGACATTCCCTTAAGGACTCAAACAAAGATCAATACAAAATAAATCCATCCAATCAAAACTGAAATAGAGTTCAATCAAAATCCAAGAATCATACAAATCATTTTTGAAATCAGTGGAAAATCTCATCGTAAATAATAAGTTAAATAAAATCAATCACGTAAAGCAAAACAAATCAATAAATAATGCAATCATCACTATAACTCTGGATATAAGCAAATCCTTTCACTACACTTGCTCTGATACCAATTATGACGTCTCAAATATCTATAATGAAAGGATTTATTGACATTCTTTCTTCTCGGTCAGATCAATACATATATCCAGAATTAATAATTTCATTAAATAAAATAAATGCAATATAAAATATAATTCACATTACGATATTTCATATTTACAATCCAAAAGTGGCATCCAAAAGAACATATATAATAGCCGCTTGGCTACAAAACAATACATGAACCAAAAACTACGAAAAATGATACTAATGTCTGAAGGAAGCTTCATGCGGAAGGCTCTGCACCTGAAATCAATTAACCACATATAATGAGCTTAAAAAGCCCAGCAGGTCACCAAATACTTAGAACTAAAATCAAAGCATGATATGAAAATAATATGCATGTCAATCAGTCAAATCAATATCAATCGCTTTCACATGATCATTGAATCAATGCAGATAAGGAAATCAGTACAGAAACATTAATCAATACATAATCAATAGAATCCAAAATCATTAGTAGAAAAATTAGTAAACTATAGAAAAATCTATAAATATCAATAAATTAGTCCATACATCAAATCTTAAAAGAATCTATCATATCTTTAACATCAGTCAATTCAATAGAGAAATCATCGTATCTAAAATATTCATAAAATCAATATCGTATCAATTACATCAATAGAATTATTCAGATCATTAAATAAAGGAATCAATTTTGATCAATAATATCAATCGGTATGGAATCACATAAAATAATCAAAATAATATATCAATAAAAATAGTTGAAATCACAGCAATATAGTTAAAGCATATTCTATATCACGTGCTCGGTGTATCACATGCAATATAGTTAATCTATATCACTTGTTCAGTGAATTACATGTTATCAGTCTTATCAGTGTATCACTTATATCAGTCAGTATTTGGTGTATCAATGAAATCATGGTATCAATATCCGTATGAGTATCAATAATGATCCAGTGATGTAAATAGTATGCAATATCAAAGAAATCCTGTAATGACAATAAACTCGTAAATCCGTCAGTAAATCCATTTAATATCAATAAATCAATTCAATATCAATAAATCCATTGATATTAATAAATCAATCAATATCGATAAATCCATAAAGAATCATAAGAATAATAATTTACACATGCATTCCACTATAGTAGTCTTACTTAACAAGTACAATCACTGGCTATTAAGGAGTTTTTCAAGGTTAGTATCTATGTTAGTGATCTATTGGCTCAGTAAATAGAGTCTTCACCCTTTGCCCGTCGGCATAATAATCTCCTTATAACTCCCATCAATAATCGTGTGATCAGTAGAGGATAACACCAAATCCTTTTTAAAGGAATGCTCGTCGACCCACCATCCTATACAAGTCAGTCTCCAACCAACGGTTTAACCAGTCTTTACTTGTCTTTCAGTAATATAATAGTAGTAGATTCAATCATATCCACATTCATATACATCTTATTAATGCATTGAAATCAACAAGTAAGATTAGCTCAAATGAAGAGAATCTTTAAAATATCATACAATCGATAGAAAACCCAAACAGTGTCAAAATACACAGTTTCAGAAAACTACAAAATTACCTGAAATCGGATAAAATATCATTTCAAAAGTTTACTTGTACTGAAAAAAAAAATTTTAACATCCAGGTAATTTTCTATTCGATAAAAATCGCACAGAATTCAAAATACACGGTAAAAAATCTCTAGAAAATATTTAAAACGTGCAAAATCATATTCTCTATGACATACAAAAAGTTATGCGGTGAAAGTTTTGTCAATACAAAGATATGTATATTTTTTTGGTAATGGAAACACAAAACTTAGCAGAAAAATATCAAACACGAAATCTTTGAAATCAAAAATGGGATTCAGATTCCTTACAGCGAGACAAATAATTCTTCCAACTGCATCGACGGACGAAAATCACTCCGCGGCCTCCAAAATCAAGCCTTTCCTTTCTCTTCTTTTCTCTTTCTCTCTCCATCTTTCTCTCTCTTCAAAAATATCTCAAAAATATCTCAAATCATCTATTTAATGAACTCAATCGTCCAGACGTATTTTTCCATTTGTCCCGGGACAATCTCTTCTGTATACTGATCGTACTGATGATAATGGATTTTAGTCCCTGGACGATGGGCTCTATTAAAAAATTTGTTCAGTTCGTCTAGACAAACTTACGGTTTGTATAGAAGAACTTGCACTTTACTCAGTTCATAGAGGCAGTTCATACAGACTAACCATACAGATTTCAACAGTTCGTTCGTACTAAGGTCAGTTTGTACATATGAACTGAACCTAAAAAAAATAAAATTTGGAGGGGTTTTATAGTGGATGTAGATCTTGATTGACCGAACCACTATAAATTTTTGTGTCTTTTTATTTTCTGCATTTATTTTCTATAATTTGTTTATTGTGGTTGAAAAGCTTATTTTAATCTAAAATCAAATTGCTATAAAATTTAAAATGGTTTTCTATTAAAAAATCTAAGAGAATTTCTAAATTACCAATTCACCCCCTCTTGGTTAACCTTAGGACAATTGCTTATGTTTAACAACCTATTCGGAATCAATAAATATGTATCTTCTTGAGTACACAACTAGGCAGAGAAGCTCTTCTCCTTTACTATAGATAGAGAATGACCTTTACATACGCATCAGACCATGAAGAATCTTCCTCCTCTTTCCTCTTTGGCCAGATAAAGATGTTGTCTCTCCTTTCATCAACAAGCTCGATGGAGATGTCATCACTCATTTTATCTCCTTGCTTTAACAGAGATGTTGATCCCTATTTTTGTTACTTGACTAGATAGATATGTCAAAACCCTAGCCACCTTGGCTAAGAAGTCTTTGGCCCCAAAGACTTTTCTTCCCAGTGCTCCACCAAAAAATAACCAAAGGATCCAAGGTGTAGGCCAAACCAGAAAAATCATGTGAATCCCCTCACACTCTCTTGACTCCTCAATGCTCTTCTCCATCTTTCAACCTCACCTCATCTATCTCTTGTGAAGTAGACACTTTTCAAGCTCTCTCATAGAAAAAAAAATGTCCTTGAATGCCCAAAGACTAATTTTAAGTCTTCAGATCATACATTACGATATACATATCAAATAGTTTGATTAGTTGAATTGAATAATAGATCATCCAGGATAATCAATATTCATCTATAAGAGCTCTCTATCGATCGTCATGTATGATCAATGATTGTATAATATAATTATTACTAAAGATTATAACTACTTTGATTTATTAAATTAAGCAATTTTACTTAATGATTATATAAAATAATTATTTTAATTTTTAAAATTCAAATTTGCATATTTTAAGTAACCAAGATTTGACCACAAGGTTTTTAAAAAAAATCGACCATCCTGTATGATTTGGTGGTCATACAGTGGGATTAGTTATAAACTAATTTTAATTTTATATTTTAACTTATTTCTTTTATAACTATTTTTACAGTACGATATTGATCTTACGTATGATTAGAAGAAAAAATCCAAATATTTAACTTCTCCTTATGCGAGTGTGCACGATTGTTAAGCCAACATATACCTAATACAGAAATTAATTCAAAAAATGAAAAATATATACTCTATACAATACATACTCTGTAAATTATAAATTGACTAATGCATTAATACTACACTATATTGAGCTGATTTTTCAGTTCTTTGCTTGATATATGTTATACCTAAAATAGATAGTAGCACAGAAAATAAATATCCAATATGCAATTCAAGAGTAAGCAAATAAACATTCAATAATATTTAAATTCATAAAATTAAAAGGTTTGGTTTCCAAATTGCAACAAGAATGTAAATTATGTATATACTTGAAAAGGTTGGAGTACCTCCAGTGGAAGATAAGATCAAAGAGAGTAGCCTTAGATGGTTTGGTCACAATAAACGTTAGTCTTTTGATAACTTGTTTAGGAGAGTAGATGTATTAGATTTGTCCTATGTTAAAAAGGTTGAGATATATCGAAAAGACTTGGTTAGAAAATATTTCGTATGACCTTTTCTATTTATTTTAAATAAGAATTTGACTCTTAACATGACACAATGGAGAAAAATATTTGTGTAGATGACCCCACATAATGGAATAAGGACTAGATGTTGTTATTGCTGTTGGTTGTATTAGTTATCTATACAAACTTATCTTTTTAAAGGATGTTTGTAATTGGAAACATGATGGTGCTAAATTTTTTCAATAAATCTTTAAAAAAGTCTTGTCAATCCATTAAAATTTCTAATATCAAAGAGTGATTTTGGTGTTAGGCACTCTATAATTGACTTGAATTTAATAAGGTCAGGCTAGAGTCCATTAGTAGAATTATTGAACCTCCAGAATATAACTTATTTTTGAAGGAGAAGATGAAGATTCATCCATATAGTTTCCTTTCCTTCATTCCTCATTTACCTTTTAATAACATAATAGAAAAATTCCTTGATGGAAAACTTCTTGGCATGATCCATCATTCAGAGAGAGAAATTTAAGGCAAGATTTTAAGAAGTAGAATATAATGTATTTATAGAACTTCTTTGGCATTAATAAGCATTAATGGGTTACAAATCTTAACTTTTAGTATCAGTTAAATTACCAGCTCAAAAAAAAAGAATATGCTTTATTCTCTTATTCTTTTTTATAGGTATTATCCAAAGATATAATAAAATTAAGATATCACTAAGATTATAAACAAGCAAATTTGATCCATTTCAATCCTACAAGCAAGTCATTTAAATTAAGAAGATTGGTTATGATGAATCCATCAAGGTCAAATTGAACTCATCGACGTCACATTGAACTCGCTCAAGTCACATTGAACTCATCATGGTAACATTAAACTTGCATAGGTTGTAATAAACTCGATCGTCTGCCATATCAAACTCACTATATTCTTAAAGTTCTCACAACCGTCATAGTGAACCTGACTTAAAGGGTTGATAAGGAGAAATTGCTCAAGGATACTCATCCCAAGTTACTCCCTCAATGATATTCACAATAGGTAGTTCACATTAAAATATTTTGACAATAAGGGCAAGCTCGAAATTATTCGGAAGCCTTTAATTAAATAATATGCATGTATTGTTTATGTATTTTTTCGATACACCACTTATTTTTTCTTACTATGTCAAACCCTAATTTTAATCTTTAATCGGGGAGTCTAGGAGGAGATCGTTCACATCAAATTATTTATCTTACTTCAATCAAATGATATTATAGAGCTTCTCACTCTAATTTCTCTTTATCTCTCACTATTTTTTCTTTGCTTACTTTGTCATTCTTATTAGTTTGATTTTTGTAACTTCAAAAAAAAAAATATTAGTTTGATTTTTGTATGACACATAAGCAAATTTGACTGCAAAATAAACACTAATCTCAATATAAATTTATAAAATTTCAAACCTACACATAATAAATTATAGCAGGATGTCTCCCCATCATTTTATTCCACTCAAATGTGACAATTTTTAAATGTATATTTAATATAATTATTAATTAATAAGATGTATATTATATTTATTTTAAAATAATTTTATAACTATAAATCAGTTATAATCAGCTTTAAACACGAATATCCGAATAAAAAAAAATTATTTATTTAATATTTCAGTGCTTATCCTTCGTTCAAATTTTCTGATCCAGTCATCTTTCATATTTGTTAATTTATTTGCAGTAAAATTAGAATTAATTTTCTGTTACAATCAGTTTCAGTAAAGTCTGTAAATAAAATTATAACAACAACAACAACAACATCAAGCCTTTATCCCACTACGTGGGGTCGGCTACATGAATCCTTTTTCTCCATTGTGTCCTATAAAAAGTCAAATTCTCGTTTAAATCTAATAAAGAAAGGTCATTACTAAGATTTTCTAACCAAGTCTTTTTAGGTACCTCTACTCTCCTAACCGGGGACCAAACCATCTAAGGCGACTTTCTCTAATCTTATCTTCTACTGGAGCTACTCCAACCTTTTCACGTATATGCTCATTTCGTATCCTATCTCTAAGGGTAAAGCCACTCATCCACCTGAGCATCCTCATCTCTGCCACACTTAACTTAGTATTATGCTTCTCTTTTAAAGGCCAACATTCGGCACATATCAAGGATGGCCACCTCCGCGAGAACACGAGCATATTTCCACCTTGGGGACAAGGTGGATCTTTGA
>NW_021319952.1:93872-111802 GCF_001605985.2 Dendrobium catenatum | reverse complement strand
AAAAATATAATGTTTAAATCATATTAAAATATTTGTAGAAAAATATATATATTTCACTTGTGATAAGTTAGTATTAATAGTATTTTTTATGTGATTTAAATATTTTAATGTTATATAAGTTAATATATGAATTTATATGTTATATAGCAAATGTATGAGAATTTTATAGTATGTATGCCAATTTCTTTTTTTTCTTTCTTATGAATTATAAAAGACAATATCTTTACATAATTGAATTAAATGTGATATGTTGATACAATAATGTCTATATAGAGGAAAAAGAATATAACAATTAATAAATGAAATATGAAAAATAAATATATTCTATGTATTGCAACTACAAATGTTCTAATATTTGTATTCACATAAATAATTTCAATAATTCTAAATTAAGTCATACTCTTAATATTATACACTTGAGCTAATATTTATATGATAATAAATAATTTTAATGACCCTTAAATCCTCGAAAAACTTAATGATATTGTTGCAAGAAGTATTGGAAGTTTGCAAATTAAGAATCAAGATATGCAAAAGCAAAGGGGAATAATTTGCTAACAAAGTCACCTCTTGTTAGCTTAAACAACATTTTCATGTGTCATCATTGATAAGAATTGACGAGTGTCATCGCTAATAACCTGAATGCATGTTATCAAAATCAACACTTATGCAAGAAGATTGTCACCCATTATCACAAACAGCTTTGAAACCACTATTACCAATAAGGTTCGTGCATTACATCGAAGCCAACATCATTGCACACCATATCACTGATAAAGTTAATACATGTTATGACATGAAAAATATGTCTCTCATTATCACCAAATACATTAAGACCCGCCATCACGAAAAAAGTTAATACATGTTATTCACACTAACATTAATGGTATTCAACACCACCAAATTTGCTACATTAGAATAGGGCAAATAACTAAAGCAAGACTTAGAAGGCATATTAAAAATTTTAAATGACTACATCTTTATTTGATTGAATTAAATGTGATATGTTGACATAATGATGCCAATAAATAAAAATATCCTTAATAATAAGGATATATTATCACAATAATTTTTTACTAAAATTGTTGGATACATGTTTGAATATTTTTATAGACATTAATAATTTCAATAATTCTAATGTAAATGTCTACTATAAATATTAGACAATTATTATAATATTTATATAACTCTAAAATATTTTTATTTATAAATTTAAAGAGTTTATTATAATTATGATTTTTATAAATTAAAGTTATATAATTTTATGTTATTTAAAAATAATTAAAATATTATATATTTATTTTTAAGTATGTTTTGATTAAAATTATATCATATCCGGATTTTTATTTCTCAATTTAAATAATAAATGTCATTTTTTTGCGAGCACGACTTTTCGGTCAGGCTACTGTATAAATACCTCTGCCGCTCTTTGACTGCTCTCCAGTTCTACTTGTTCGGATTCCGGTTTGAACTCCGCGAGGAGATTGTCAGCGGCTTTTCAGTTTTCACGGACAGTTAGGGTTTCAAGTCGGGCCCCTCCTCCAGCTGACGCATTTGTTTTCGGTTTTCATTCTTCTCTGCTGCATTGCGGCGAATCGTTCGCATTTGATCAGGATTTGTCATTTGAAGATCGACCTTTTGTTCTCTGGTTTCGGATTAAGGTATTGTATTGAATCCTAAGTTCCTTTTTTCGCCGTAATTTTGTCTGGTTAGGTTATTAGAATACCAAACAATGGATTCATGAGAAAGCCAATATTCCTTTTAGATTACTTCTGAGCTATTCCATGGATTGCTTGTTCAATACCTTGATTCGTTCTTCAGTTCCGGCACGTACTATGATTTCTTGCATTGATTATCTATTTGACTTTTGAATGGTTGATTTTATTTATTGGAATTCACATTTCCATTTCGTACGGTTTCCGTTTTTGGTTTCGGCAACCGATCTATTTTTGGAGCATGACTTGACTGACTATTGAACTCGCGGATTTCTGTTAAGTTTTACTTTTGGATGTTGGGATTTAGCCTTGAATGAGAATTGTAACAGTAATGATTCACTCCGGAAAGAAAATTAAAGAAAAAATACTGAGATTTTCTTTTTTCTTTTTTTTTTTTGTTCCCCAATTCTGTATGTCCAAATCAAAAGATGTGTCATATAACCTTGCGGATTAAGAAATAAAAAATTTTATTTTTGTTTTGAATTCATTTCTTTGAGAAGTTGAGCATTGCAAGTAATGTAAATGGCCTGGAAGCGCCGTTTCTTTGGTTTATTATCTTTTGCCTTTGTAATTCTTTGGCTGTTATCATTTCCCCTTACTGTGATATCTTTACCCTAATTCTTCTTTATTGTGGATTGGAGACGGATGAATTTTTTTTTTAATTTTTTATCATGATTTTTCTAAAAACTATTCGATTTACAGCTAAATAAGTACAATATAAAATTTTTAATGTATTTTAGTCCTGTATATTTAAGATCATTTTAATCAAAATTTAGTAACAAAAAATTTTAATTTCCCGGCCCCGCCATTCCTTAACGGTTCAAAGGCGACCGAAGTACTCGAAGGGGGCGGAGACCCACCAATTTCACCCTTTTCGATGATAATGCCTTTGGTGCAGCCCATGACCCCACCTACCCTGATTTAGACTTCTCTGTTTATAGCTTCCGAGCTTCTTTCTGTTCCTGAAGCAAATGAATCCCAAGGAAAAAAAAATCTATATTAAATGCTGGCTTTATAATTTTCCTACTTTAGTAGATGTTTGGCTACAAGATGAATTTAGTTTAAATAGAATATAATAAATCTTGTTAACTCCGAATTTACTAAAATCTTTGACATGAGAAACTGTTAAATTTGATAAATCTTGATAATTTATTTGGTTTTATGAAATAATTATATTTAAAAGATTATTAAATTTTATTAAAAATGAATCATGAGAGTTATTAGCACAATTTTTGACACAATTCCGACGCCCTGGCCCTGAAACTAGGCCAAGTTACTCATTCTTCTAACTCCCGAGATCAGCGCAATGGTTATTGTTCTCTGTAAACATTTGACATTTAAATAGGATGATCAGCCGCGTTAAATCAGGCCTGTTATAAAATCTATGTGTTCTCGAATTTATCGACTATCAGAAATGGAATTATAGATATCATAGGATTTAAGGATGCTGAAACCATATCAGAATCTTTACAAACAACCCCTTAATGATACCATTTTGCTTTTTTACTGTTTATATAATAAAACGGTGGGGCTTAAGGAAGAGGTAATTTCCCTCTAGTTGATATTTTAGTGGTGATTCAAAGATTTATAATGGATTAATTTTTTAGCTGAGCGTCTAATCACAAGTTCTACAAAATTTTAAGCTAAATTAATAGCCAATAGTTTTATGGCATCTTCAACCGAACTCCAAACGCTTGAATGACGTCCCTTGCCAGCTCCAACCGAACAGTAAAACTTCCGCTATTTGGTTGCGGGTGAACAGTGGGATGCTAATATTGGCTTTGCACTGTTCATCTCCGCCATTTTTACCTCTCTTCCAAACTTGCCGCGGGAAAGAAGAGACGACCGTTACCTGCAAAAGGGGGAAAAATGGAATTCGATTGGAGATAAATCATGTCATTTTGTAGTTTCACGACATTTTGGAGTGAAAAATGAGATTTTCGGTTGGAGATGCTCTTAGTGAACTTCGAGTGCCGGATTCCACGATAAGCAGATAGGCTCCGAACCTTTGGCCCACTGACTCGCACTATTTTGGTCTTTAGGCGTGATCTATTTTTTTATTGGGAAAGTTTTTTACACTAAGCATTGTTAATAATTAAATTAAGTGTATAATCATGATTAAAATAAAATTTAATACTAGACAAAGTCCCTCCTTTAATGGACGACTTTTGCTGACTAGGCAAAGCTGGGTCAGCTAGTCATTAGCTAGTTAAAAACTAGGATCTAATTGACGACTTAATGTAATTCGCCAACGGGCGACTTCCATTAATTTTTTTTTTTTCAAAATGCACGACATGGCTAATTGATGCATTGGATACAGCGACATATCAACCTTTATTTTTTTTATATCTATCATCCATCTATTATAAACATGTAGATCATCAGTATTATCAGCTGCATTTTCGACACAAAAATTCAGCATCACCTAACCCAATCTGTCATATTACTTTCTTGTACTTCTCATGTAGATGCCTTAAGCAATGCCTGTGAGCTGCGCCAGAGAAATTTTCCCTACATCCTCGAACTATACTAACATATATACTTGTTAGAGATAATACACAGATTTTGCCTATTTGTAATAACTGGGAGGAGCTTGTGTAGTTGCCCGGGGAATCAAATTCATGATTTAGTACATTCTGACTCAACAATAGCAAAGGCAAGTGAAAATAAACCATTATTTGCATCTAAGCTAATCGCGGTTAGTAATGTCCATCGATATTTACCAAGCAAGAGTGTCCCATCATGACTAAGAACAGGCCGACAATTCTACTACTCAGTAACCGACTGACCGAATGCTCAGAAAGTCTTTGAAACCTATTAGCCTTTGTGCTTTGAATCCTATAAACAGTTCGTGGCATTGTAGAAGCTACGGCATCCTTGAACAAATTTAGATCGGGTACAACTCCTCCCAACTCCACAAAATAGCCATAATAGCTTTTCGTCGTGTATCCCAAGCCTTCATGTATGAAATTTTTATGTTGAACTTTGTTTCCATACGACCAATTATCTCCCTCGGCTTCAATTTCATCTATTTTCTAATTATCAGTAGTATATATAAACCGCGAGTTACACTGACGATGACCACTTTCAAAATTTGGTGTGCATAGGTGTGTTGGTACTTTATTGATAAGATTTTCATATACCACCTAAGTGTTTGCTCAGAGCAGAATGCATCCGCCATAGGCAAGGAGACATCAGACAATCATGCTTTGCACATACAACCGTAAATTTCTTAGTATTTAATGCGATGAAAATATATTGAACATTATAGTTTATATATGTTATTATTAATTTACATTATTATAATTCAACTCATTATACAATATCATCAGGGGCGGAACCAGCCCTAATTTTCAGGGGGGGCAAATTTATAAGACATATGTCGGGGGTCCAAGGGGCAGTGTCTTCTGGCGGGGTTCGACCTGTGGGGGCAATTTAAAGACCATAATATTTTAAAATTTTTAGGGGGGGGGGGCAATTGCCTAAAAAATGAGCAGGAATGCGCCGGGCAGGGAGGAGGGCCAAATGCATGAAAATCCTTGTAATAAAGACAAAAAAATGAATAAAAAGGGGTAAATTACCTAAAAAAATCATATAAAAAAATTTAAAAAAAATTTTGAGGGGGGGCAACTGCCCCCCCTGGAACCTATTGGGTTCCGCCCTTGAATATCATAATTGCAATACCCATTATTACTATGAAAATAAATTTACAAATTACCAAAAAATTTCTCTTAAAACATAATAAAAGTTAACCTCTTAATATTATATAACTTCAAAATAAATCAATTAACTTCATAATTAACTCATTATAAAAAAATTACTTCAATTCAAAAAAATAACTAAATAATTACCAGAAAATTACAAAACAACTAAATCCTAAATCATTACATAAAAAAAAAAAAGTTTAAACCAAATTTAATCTTCAGCACTTCAATTATTTCGCTCTGGCTCTGCGTTCATTCAATCGCAATGCTTTGCTCCCATTTGATATGACATTTCATTAGAATCTCTATTAGTTGATTACCTGGAGGTAGACTTTAATAATTTCCCGTTCAATCAGATTTTGTTTATGGGTTTTGTTACGTTGCCCAATCAAAAACCAGAAAAATGTTGATAATTTGGCATCCATTATTGTCATAATAATAATGACTGTCAGCATGTTCATAGAAACTGTCAGCATATTAATAATTCTTTCTTGTAATTATGTTAATAGCCATCATTAGTATATTAATGAAGTTTTCATTATGTAAACGAAGACCTGCCAACAGAACAAATTGAAAATTTTTTTGAGCGATGACTTGGGCAAAATACCAGTTAGTTCTTCTAGTTGTGTGGCAAATTACTAGAAGAAAGTTTGCTTCAGGCCTGCTTTTTTTTCGCTCCTATTGTTTTATAAGTAATATCGTTGACCTCTTATGCGCTTTCATTGTAACTTCTCACAGTTTGTAGGCACGTTCGGTCTGGTCGAAGGTTGAAGTTACAGATTCTTCAACAGAACTATTTAATTGTTGAAATGTTTGACCTCCAGATATAAATGTATTATAGTTCAGACGATGAAAAGGTAAATGAGATTATTTTTTCTCTCTTATAAATTGTAGGTAAACACTTATGACTTTACTCTCATATAACAAAGAGTTACTCATCAGTTTCTAAGAAGCTGCCAACGGTTGATGGACTGCAGCCCAAACTGCAACGACAAGAAGGCTCTTAAGAGGTGGTTCTTCATTGATAAAAGGGTTGGGTAACAAGAAGAAGATGATGATGAAGTGGAACTAGAAGAAGAAAAAGTTTTGGCTTCATTCTGGTTCCCATGGATTTCAATCCAAACCACAAATCTTCTATTCTAATTGATCAAGTTCCTCTGAATAAGGCAAGATTATCGTCTAGTTTGAACCCATACTCGCCTCCATCAATAATATTTTCTTCAAGTTTATTCTTAACCATCCCCAGAAGAAAAGCCATGTCTGGTAAGCTCGACCATGTCCATGCTAATAGCTGGCATGATGCGATGAAAGCATCATCTCCTCAAAAAATCTTTGATGATGATATCAACTTTGATGCTGCTTGTGATGAAGCTGATGCAGAGTATCGCTCTTGGTTGGTAGGTTACTTTCCACCCCTTGTAGATACTTAGTGCTATGGCTTATTGAAGTTAATTGGCCACTTTCATCTTTTTATTGCAGTTTAAATTTCCTTCAGCCCTATCTTCTTTTGAGCAAATAAAAAATTATGCCAAGGGAAAAAGGGTTGCACTCTTTTTGGATTATGATGGAACTCTCTCACCTATTGTGGACAATCCTGATCATGCTTTTATGTCAAGTGAGGTATGCAACGATCATCTTTTTTAAATGTCAAATGTTTTTGAATTTCTTTAATATACTGCAATTAAATTGTTATTTTTGTTTGCAGATGCGTTCTGCTGTTAAAAAAGCTGCTAAGTATTTTCCTACTGCCATTATAAGTGGAAGGAGTCGCGATAAGGTAATTTGTGATTTCATTTAAAATTTTCTTTATATGTTTAGCGCTAAAAAGCATTGCTCTGCTTGTGTTTAAAATGTGCTTCTAGGTTCATGAATTTGTAGGACTGAAAGAGCTCTATTATGCTGGAAGTCATGGTATGGACATAGTTGGCCCAGTAGGAGATTCTGAAAGTGTTATCAACCATTCAGGTTTCATAAGATCTACCAATGAGCAGGTAAAGCAATTGTTAGTAAACTAATAATAGTGTATCAAATTTAAAAATTTTATATTTTGTAAGTTTGATTTAATCCATCTTACTTCAATTTATCCATCCCATGCAGGGAAAGGAAGTAAACCTGTTCCAACCTCCAAGCGAGTTCTTACCGGTGATCGACGAGGTACTATTTAGTTCTTTCATATAAAACATATTTCATGTTTCGATCCTACATTAAGTAAGCTTTATTTGAGCTAGAACAACATACACTTTTCTATTTCAACAGATTTGTAGATCACTCGTAGAAAATACTAAGGACATTATAGGCTCAAATGTTGAGAACAATAAATTCTGTGTCTCTGTACATTACCGCCTCGTAAATGAGAAGGTAAATACTTAAAGCTTGAAATTGTAAAGGCATTGGTGCTGAACTTTTTTAAATTTTCTTCATCTGTGTTACATTTATGAGCACTATTTTTTGTTTGCAGGATTGGGATGTGATTGCTCAGCGTGTGCTTGGTGTTCTCGAGAACTACCCTCATCTGCAACTAACTTATGGGCGGAAGGTAATGCAAGATTTATTTTTTTTTTTTCATAATGGATTAATATTTTTGTTGTATTTATATATTAATCCAAATCGGAGGGGAGAGGATTACTAAAAAGGATGTGTTTGTGAGTGCTAAGCTTATTTCATCTATAATTGTTTTCATGATGTAGGTTTTAGAAATCCGTCCTATAATAGACTGGAATAAAGGGAAAGCTGTTGAATTCCTGCTTGAATCCCTAGGGTTAAATGACAGTGATGATGTGCTTCCTATATATGTTGGTGACGATCGCACTGATGAGGATGCTTTCAAGGTAAATTCTTTATATAGAAAGATTTTCATTTTAAATTTATCTGAATAACTTTTAGGCTGAATTTTGGTTGGAAGGAAATGGAGATAATGCTAATACTTCGAGAAATTATTACGTGCGGTCATCAGGCCGTCCGGAAGTAAATCAGAATACGTCACGTCACTCTTTACAAAGCAGTACACAATACCGACACATAGCAAAAAAATGACGTGGTGCATCTTGATTCGCTTCCAGATGGCGTCCGGGGACAATGCGTAATAATTTAACTAATTTTTGACATCATAATTCATATTATTATAATTATTTTTGGTTTTAGTGCAATTTTTAGGTAATTTGTTTCGACTAGGACATAAGGACATTGTTGTGTCACAATTTCTCAACTGCCTTCCTGAATACTAATTTTAATTTAATTTAATTTATTTATCATTTCTATTTGCATTCGCTTCTCATTTTCTCTGTTCTAACTCAAACCAAACAAAGGACAACATAAAAGAAAAAAGAAACATTTAATGTGAAAATTATCATGAAAAATGTGCACAGAATTTATTTGTTTGCAATTTGATTGACATTTTGCAGGTTTTAAGAGAAAGGAACAAAGGCTATGGCATTTTGGTTTCTTCCATTCCTAAAGAAACTAATGCCCATTACTCTCTGAGGGATCCATCCGAGGTGAGAAACTATAAATTTTTCTTCTTTTATTTGCTTGATCATTATAACAGTACTTACATAAACTCTTTTTTTTTTTTTCCCTTTTTCCTGCTCCTTAACCAGGTCATGGAATTTCTTAGATCTCTGGCGAGATGGAAAAAATCTGAAGTTGCAGCCCACTGATTTGCTTGATTCTTTCTCGTACCTTCACTATTTATTTATAACAACAAAGATTAATAATAGGAGTACGAAGGCCGTTTTTTTGCCTTCGAGGGAAATTGTAATAATGTTAAAGAAGCAATGTGGGTTGTTGGCTGTAGGCTACCGTAACATTTTAATCTGCACTTCTCATATTTAATTTGTAATTTTCTGTATTTTAATGTTATAGATTATTCCTGTTGAATCTTGAAATATTCATGGAGATAGAGAAATATAAAATTTAACGTTTTAGTTTTGTATGAAGATCCAGCGCACAATCAGTAAAAGAGAAGGGTGTAGCGTTTATAAGAGACACCAAAGTTTTTATCTAGAAACCCTTGAAAAGAGAGAAAAATCAAAGGACTTCACCCAGTTTAAATGAATCCACTAGTGTTTGTAGTCGATAACAAATGAGGTCTGACGGAGGTCAGAAAGATCGCAGTCGGATGATGGTGGTCGGAAGGATTGTTGTCGGTGGGTGACAAAGGTCAAAAAGATAGTTGTCAGATGATGGAGGCAGGTAGGGCCATAGTCAACAGGAAGGTTAAAAGGACTGTTATTTGATGACAGATGCCAGAAGGAATGTTATTTGACGACGGAGGTATGAAAGGACCGTAGTCGGCATACAATGAAGATCAGAAGGACTGTAGTCAGTAGGTGATGAATGTTGGAAAGATTTTAGTATGGTGACGGAGGTTAGAAGGATCGCAGTCAGCAGGCGAAAGAGATCAGAATGATCGTTACCTGGCGACGGAGGTCGGAATAGCCGTAGTCAGCAAGCGATTGTAGTTAAAAAGGCCATTGTCAGTGATAGAGGTCATATAGATTGTAGTCAACCAGCGACGGTGGTCAAAAAGATCGTAGTCAAGTGACGAAGGTCGAAAAGACTGTAGTTAAAAATTGGTGGTTGGAAAGATTGAATTTGGTGGGTGATAGAGGTTGAAAAGATCGTTGTCAGCGATTGTTGTCAGGATGAAATCCGGTGACAATTGGTGGCTAGGTTTAAGTTCAGTGATAATTGTTGGTCGGGCGGAAGTCTAATGAAAGTTCAACAACAGTTAGTGGTTGGGCCGTGGTCGAGGAGGAGCTTCCTCTCCGCCCTTCTTTTTCTTCCTTTCTTGGTACCCCCTCAATGAAGAATGAGAGGTATCTTTATGATTTTTTGAGAGTGGCATGACCAGTAAATAGGGAGAAGACCAAGAGCATGTTGGGAGTGTTTTGAATGGACGATCGATATCGACTCCCTTAATTATAGATAGTTTATCAAGTATTTACATGCATTAATGATGTCAGAATTCAACTATCTTAGGCTTTTTAGATTTGCCTTATCGAGCTGCTTGATTTGACTATAAGCATCTCTGTTGACCTTATTTTTGTATGAGGTCACTAAGACTTTTCCAAGACCATAAATCGATCCTGACCCTAGATCAGCCTAGCCTATAAACTAATCTAGAATCTAGGATCCCCTAGACTTCAGACCCTAGGATCCATCAAGATCTTATATCAATCCAAATTTAAGTCAATCTACATCTCAAATTAATCCAGACTTCAAACCCATCCAGATCTCAAATCAATCATGACCTTTAATCAGCCCAGACTTAGTCAACCTAGCTTTTTTATCAAGCTCCTGCCCTATCAAATCATCTACGTCATCCATATGATTGTTGTTGACATGGATAACTTAAGTTTGAATAATCAAATCTAAAATCTAGCTCAAACCCATAAATCCATACCCTTGACCCAAGGCTAAAGACTAAGGTTCTAAAGGGTTTTTTTAGTGATTTTTGAATCACTTCAAAATCTAGTAAAATGACTCTTGATTCATGATATATCAATTTCATATTGATTAGGCATGTCCCTGGGTCTACCCTTCAAATTTGAGCTCAATCTCAGGTCTCTAACTCCAAAAATTGAATTGAAATTCAAAGGCTATAAAACCTTTAAATATTTATGGGCTATGCCATTATACCTGTCACCTACTGGATATTGACCTTGGAGCCTTCTCCAAACCTTCTGATCACCCTTGATTATGACTTGTTAAACATTAAACTATATTTTGGTGGACCAACTTTGACCCCCAGTTGAGAAGGGGTCAAAATGACCAAATTGCTCCTTAAGGGAACTTTTGAAGTTTTCTTTAAACTTCAACATGGTATTTTCCTATAAAGCCATAAAACCTCTTCTAATGCATCCTAATCGCTATTAGGAGTGCAATGGACTATGCTCATACCCTGGTCAAGCTTGGTTGACCAGCTTAACAAGTTTTGACCAAAATACCTCTTATGGGTTTGAACCATCATTTCAAACCAAATGGCATCATCTTTGCATGAGATCACTTCTAGTAGATTTCAAACATCAAACTAATCTTGTTGGACATAAACTCAGGCCCTGGGTCAACCTAGTTGACCAAGTCAACATAGGTTGACTAAATAGTCTCTTTAGGTTCCAAAAAGTCAATTTGACTGAAATGTTCAAACCAGACCATAAGACCTCCTCCACTAGTCTCAAAACATCATTTCAAACCCATTGAATCCAAACCCAAGTGTTGGGTCAACCTAGTCAACCTAGGTTGACCAGATCAACCCTTAAGCTTTCCTATGTTAGATTAATTCTCAAATCTTTTCAAATGTCTTCAAAATTCCTTTGGACACTTCCCTAGTGACTTAGGGCAACTAGACACCTTGACCCAGTCCATAACTGACTTGGTTAATTAAACCCAATTATGGTCAACTCAAGTTAACATGGGTCCTTTAAAGACTCATACTCAAATACAATCTAGATCAAGCTTTTAAAACTCTTGAAATCATTCAATTGTGTGCCTTGAATATCTCTAAACCCTTCATGAGTCAATTTTTGATGAGCTTGACCAAGTCAACACATTAACTTGGTCAAACTATCATGTTTTTATCAAAACACCTCATGTGTTCAATCAAATCACATCAAGCTATTGATCTCATCGTATCTCATGGAGTAATGCATGCAAACTCAATATAAATAAAACTTTAGTGAGTTTAACCAATGTCAATTCAAACACTTGATTAAATTCCTGCATCTTTGGTCAAATCTTCCATGTCTATTTAATCAAACTCTTGGGAGCTCATTCAAATAGTGCCCATGTAATCCCCTTATTCACCTAGGCCTAGGTTGACTGTTTGACCAATCAAACAGTCAACAAGAGTTCTATATGGGTTTAAACACGGTCAAATAGCCTTTTAAGGAGTCAAATTTCTTCTAGTACTTAACTCTTGTCATTTAAACCTCTCCAACAGTTTTAAATGACTTCTAGAATCTTCCTAAACCAGGCATGAGCTTTGGATTAGGCTTAGATTAAGCCTAATCACCCCCATATGCATGTGAGGGTAGGAGCACCTTTCCACATAAGTATATTATTGGTCCTTTGAATCCCTGCCATCCAAACTAGAGGTGTCAATATTTGACACGATACGAAAACCCGGCTTAAACTCGAATAAAAAATTTTGGGTTAGATCTGACCTAATTTCAAAAAGGGTCGAGTTTGGGTTACGAGATTCATTTTTAATAAAAATACTTACTTTCTAGAAATTAACCTTATTAAAAAAAGTCCAAATTTGACCCCTTAATTAAATAATTAAAATAATCTAGAAAATTCCAAAAATTCAAAAAATCATTTGAAAATCTAAAAAACTTTATTCTAACTTAAAAAACTAGCAACCAATCAATTCTAATAAAAATTTATCAAATTTCAAACCTTAATCAATTCATTTAATTTATACTGGTTAGTATTAAGTAATCTAGGCTTGCATGGTAATTAAGATAGCCCCAAGGAAGATGAAATAAACTTATAGCCTTAAATAAAGGTGATAGCCATTTAAATTAAAAAATATATCTTAAAATTAATTCTAAAATATTAATATTTAAACTTTAATCAAAATTTCACTTTAAATCTTTCAACCAACTAGAATATGAAATAACTCCAACTAATTTCCATATATAGGATATATCCAAACTAAATAGCCTATCTCACATACTTTAGATAGTTTGCTAGAACAACCAACTCTAGTCTTAATTAGGCTAAGCTAACGCTGGTGTTTACATTCTACTATATGCCAAATTTTTTGAGCTTTCACTACATGGTGATTGCTAGTTTAGATTGATAGATTATCTATTTAATTTCTATGCAATCTATGTATTGTTGTAATGGGCATTATATTACCCATAGGCTAGAGATGATTTAAATGCTAATACAATCTTATCCAATTGACCATACTCATATAGGGTAATTAAAATAAAGGGGGAAAATAAATTAAGCTTTCAATTAATATGTTTTATGTAGGTGCTAAGCATATTAAGTATTCCTATAATTAAAATAGCATGGTTAAGTGTGTCTGTGATATGAGCATTTTAAGTTTTATAAAAGCACTTTGAGATGGGATATTAAGCATCTAATTTGGAATCCAAAGAGAAAGGGACATCTTAGGAGAGAATTCATCTCTATTTGAAGATCCAAATATCTAAAGAAAAAAGATATTACCCCTTTCTAAAGGGAGTTTCTTTTCATTTGAATATCTGGACCCGACAGATCTAAGGAGCCCAAAGAAGGATGAAGAAGTGAAGAATGGAAAGAGTCCCATTCTAAAATGCCACTTGAGTCCTATGAGTAAAATCCAGGTTATTGTTAGTGGTACCTAACCACTTTATATTTTCTGCAGAACTTGGGATATACTATTAAGTGGCACTTGTCATATAAAAATTATATTTTAGTATTAACTTTAAT
Source organism: Dendrobium catenatum (assembly GCF_001605985.2). Taxonomy (NCBI): domain Eukaryota; kingdom Viridiplantae; phylum Streptophyta; class Magnoliopsida; order Asparagales; family Orchidaceae; genus Dendrobium; species Dendrobium catenatum. Next base: position 97,959 of record NW_021319952.1, on the reverse strand, counting down.
TAATTTTATTCGCATTAATTGTGCAATAAAAATTGTATGCTTTCTAGCTTTTTTTTATTATATGTTGACTTTTTTTTAACCTATAACCCAATCGAAGGCTCGTGAGAATAATATTTAAAATTCTTCTACTTTAATTAAAATTAAAAATTTAAGATAACATAGAAATTCTAATAATTTTAAGAAGTAAGATCGGGCTCGTCGAGAGTTAACATACATTTATATTAATCTTTCTCTGCCTTGTTGAGCACCTCCCCACATATGAGTTCTGGCAGACCACCTGACTTATTAGGGTATAGTTCTGCAAAAAGAAGTTGTGCATTCCTTAGGATAAAATTAATTTTTTTAAGCCTGATTTTAAAATTTCATCATTTCAAATTTAAGTATTTATTGAGTCAATATGCATACATTGCATTATATAAAATTAAAATGAGTAAAAAATTTAATTGCATTTACTTCAAAGTATCAAATTACCTAACATAAGTCAAGGAGTCAATTAAGATCTATTCTAGATGTCCACCCCATTCTCTTAAACTTAACTTCATCAAATGTCCCTACCACTCTTTCATAAGTCACCAGACTCATGGTCTTAAAGTGCCTAAGTGGTTAGCTAGCTCCCCAATCCAAGCTGGGGCAAGTCCAGTTTCGCACTACATTATCTAGGTTCAGATTATTAATTTTTTTAGTACCCAATTTAGGCTTAAGTTTTGAGGCATCTTCAGACTATAAGACTACAACCATCAGGAATCTAATCCCAACCTTCTAATAAAATTGGCAAGTCAAACTTAAATCTGGTGTGCTTCTGAAGTACTTTCAGAATCTCAAGACACCTCCTACTTTTTCTCCTTTCACTTCCAAAAATAAGTCTTCTATTTTGATCCAATCCCTGTTGAATTTCCATCCTCACTTCCTTTGATACCAAGCCCTTCAATATTAAATAAAATTTATATTAATTTTTTAATCAAGAGTATTTATAGGAAATTCAGGTTTTGTATGATATAATTAATTACGAAGACTTGTGCTCATAGGAGATTTAGAATCTCAGATAAATTTTCAAATTCAAGTTATCAAAATCTCAATTGATTATGTTTAAGAAAATAAAACTTAACGATAATTATTGTCTTATTCAAATGACTAATAGTGAACGATATTTTCTTTTTTTGGAAATATATATCATTCTATTATAATGATTTTGATTATAAAATTAATGATCTTTTATCCGACTCATTATAATCAAATATTTGATAAAACATCATTTTGATCCTTCGGGATCATATATTATCTTTTCCTTGAGTTAACTATGATAATTTGGATAAATTTAAAGTTTTGTAATATGAACATATTGGGAAATGATATTTTTGCCTCTCAAGGTGATATATTATTCATAATGAAGCGTTCAATTTTAAAACTAAAATTCTAGCAATTAAACTTTCTCAAAGAAAATTAATCTTTTCGAAACTCTAGCAACTTTCTCCAACAAATAATGTTATATTTAGAAATTTTTAGGTCATCCATTTATATTTTGAACCTTTCAAATGTGCTTCAAATCTTTTAGGTCATCCAATTTATAGCTTGGTCCCATTTGAGCTCGTATTGGGTCGAATTTGGTGTTGTTGGGTTTGCCTTTTTTGGATGTTCAGTTCGACTATAAGTTTAATGAAATCAAAGTTCATATGGTCCCAATTTTAATTTTAGAAGTTTTTAACGTAATTTTTCCTTGAGGCTTATGCCAGATCTAGAAAAATTTTTGATGATATATTTATTGTCGGACGTCGAAGCTCCAAGAGTCCAAAATATGTAATATCTTAGAAATTTTAAACTTGGTTCAAAACTTGAGAATAACTCATTCGTGGTTGTAGAACTCCTGATTAGCTCCATAATTATAAAAATTGAGTTTGGAACATCAAAAATAGTTCTGCGGACAAAAAAAGTCTGATTCAAATTTTCCGGGCAAAAAATCAGGCCTTGACACAACTTGGCAGTCGATCTCGTCATTGCTCACGCATTAGCATGCTTGCCTGGTTTCCCATTCACATTACCTGGCTACCTGATCACTTTTCCTGGCTTCTCGAGCTGCCATTCGCCTACTCGCTATTATCTGGGTTGCCCACGTAGTTTGGAGGCATCGTTTTGGCGTCGTGAGTTAGTTAGCTTGCCAACTGTAGCTACCGACGACAATTAATTCTTTTTATAACAACTATTTTTCTTTTTTTTTTAATAGATTTTTTTTTTCTCTTTCTTTTTTCTTATAAAAATTTTTATCTATTTTTCTCTTCCTCCTTTTTATAGAATTTTTTTTCTCTCTTTTCTTTTTTTTTTAAGGGAATTTTTTTAAAGAATATTCTTATTCTTTTTATAATATTCTTAAAATATTATTATTTTTTGAATTCTTGAAATATTTTTAGAAAATTCTTATACTTGGAATATTCTTGAAATATTTTTAGAATATTTTTATTCTTGAAGAGTATTCCTCCTTCCTTTTTCTCCTATAATAACCCCTATGATATGAGAGAAATTGCACCATCTCTTTTTCTCTTCTATTCAAGTCTTCTTATAGTTGAAGCATTTCCCTAGTCTTATATTGGTGGTATACCTATTAAATTTTAGGGCCCTTGTTTGTGTAGAAGTGAAATTTTCTTTCATTCCTTCTTATTTTTCTCATTTCTTCTTAAATTAGAGGCATTCAAGTGTTTGGGATAGGTGGTGTCCCCTATTAAGCTTTATTGTTCCTCCTTTGTGTATAAGAAACTTTCTTTTCTTTCCCTTTTCTTCTCCTCTAATTTTCTTCCTACATTAGAGGCATTCCACTATCTAAGATAGGTGGCACCCCTATCAAGCTTCAATTCTCTCTTTTGTATAGAAAAATTCATGATGAGAGTTTATTCTCTCAATAGATAATTCTTGACAGAAGAAGATCAACTACCACTTGTATGCCATGGAGATTTGAAAAGATCTAACGGTAATAACACCCAAGAGAAGAGTCAATGATTATCAACAGAAGGATTAAATTTTGATGATGACTAAGTAGAAGTCCAACGGTGATTGGTGACTGGGTAAAAGTTTGATGGTGATTAGAGCTTAGGTGGAATTTTTATGATGATCGGCTATTAGGTAGAAGTCTGACGGCAATCGACAACTAAGTAGTGAGTTGAAGTAGAAAATTTGAGGGTGTACTACTAATAGAAACATGGCTAGAGGCTAATTATGGCTGATAAGAGTAAAAGGATCGATGGCAGACATCAAGCGAAGGGCATATAATGGTAGTGGTTGAGCTGTACTCTACTGAGTAATAAATAATCATGATAACTGGAGGAGAATAATGAATCACCTGACAAAGGTGGTCAGGTGGTGTGCTTATGGAATCAGTTTAGAAGCATATAAAAAGTGTCAAAGATTAGAAGGCTTATCAGGGCTCCTATCTTTCCTTAATGAAATATATTCTTCATTTGGTTAAAGATAGTATACTAATGGAGGCATAAGGTGGATGCGGAGACTGATGGGATGGAACATTATATCGATCACAATAATTTAACAACAAGCTCAAGTTTCCAATTAAGTGGAGGTCGGTGGTTTGTTAGGAGTTTTCTTATCATCTTGATTTATTCCAATACACAAGATGATGTTGATGTAATTTTATTTTTAACTTCTAGTAAAAATGAATGTACACTCGATCATAGTGTAGAATTTTGTTATATAAATTGAATGACATTGTAAATAAATTTGAAATATTTGTATGAGCTCAATGCTTATTTTTCATTTAAAATTATCTTATCCCCTACAGAAAATTAAGTTGTTTATGCATCTTTGAGATGTGTTTTGATATATTTCCCTCCTAGTTAGTGCAGCTAGATTAGAGGAATTTATCCATTTTATAACTTTTATTCTTTAAAGTTTTTTAAATAATAAAAAAAGTGTATATCTTTTGAGGATTTAATCCTTATAATATTTTAATGTACCAGTGCATTTTGAGGCTTTTTAAGGTCTTTGTATGCAAGTACCTTTTAAGGCCTTTTAGCCTACTAAGGTCTTTATATACATGTGCCTTTTGAGTTTTTTTAGCCTATAAGGTTTTTAAATTAGTGATGACCTT
>NW_021319952.1:51029-90944 GCF_001605985.2 Dendrobium catenatum | reverse complement strand
GAGCCTTTCCATGTTATCTTCTACCAGCCAAAACCAAAACTTTCATTTCATGCTGATGATCTGTCTGAAGGTTCTTCTCTCTAGAACTTTTCGCTGGTTGGATACTCTTTGGGTCAACGTCCTTACTATGAGCGGCTTCTCTCGGCTATGAGAAAGGTTTGGCCTTTGAAAGGTGCGATCTCTCTTTTATCGCTATATCTTCTACCAGCCAAAACCAAAACTTTCATTTCATGCTGATGATCTGTCTGAAGGTTCTTCTCTCTAGAACTTTTCGCTGGTTGGATACTCTTTGGGTCAACGTCCTTACTATGAGCGGCTTCTCTCGGCTATGAGAAAGGTTTGGCCTTTGAAAGGTGCGATCTCTCTTTTATCGCTAGACGATGGTTTTTTCCTTATTAAATTCTCATCCCATGAGGATTATGATGCTGTTTGGTCTGGGGGACCTTGGTTTTTACTTGGGAAACCATTTATTTTGCAATAATGGTCTCCCAAGTTTAAGCCTAAACGGGATGAGAACGCTTCCATTCCTATCTGGATCAAGATTGTGGATTTTCCTTTGGCGTTATGGATCCCAACTGCTATTTCAAAGATTGCAAGCTATATTGGTATTCCTTTGACTGTTGATTCTTTAACTGCGAAGAGATCCCGTCTTACCTTCGTCCGAGTTTGTGTTCTCATCTCCAAAGACTCACCTCTACCGGATGAAATACCTTTGGATATTGATGGTGAAGACTTAATCCTCAAGGTTCTCTATGATTGGAAGCCCACCCCTTGTGATGGTTGCCGTTCACTGGTTCACCCCTTCTTAATCTGTCCCAAAAACCCGAACCCCTCTCCACCTGTTTTACTTCCTCCACGCCCTCGTGGTAGAAGCTCCAGCCGTCCACCCCTTCCTAACTCTAGACCTAACTCCAAACCTCCTTCTCAGCCTGCACTTAATGTGCCTCCTCAACCTACAACTCCCCTTCTTAACTCTTCAGTTATTGCTACTCCCTCTGGGGATGCTGCTCTTCCAAATCAAAATGGTATCCTACCCTCTATTGGTGCATCTACCAATCCCACTATCAAATCTCTACCCACCGTTAACAACAATTCCCCTAACCTCCTCAAACCCGAAAAAACTATCATTATACCCAACCTGAATTCACCCAATGAAGATGCTTCTATGGAAGCTTCTTCTTCCTCCACACCTCCCTTCATTCCTAACATCCTCATTGGTTCATCCTCTTTGAACCTTTCCACCTCTAATAAATTCAAAGCCCTCCTGGAGGATGACCCTCCCTTGGAAGATGACCCTCCCTTGGATGCTGAAACCAAACCCCCTATCACTGAAAAACCCATCCAAAATATTCCTTCTCCATCCACCTCCTCCACCAAATCCCCAAACCATCCTCCTCTTAAAACTAATACCCAATCCTCTCCTCTCTCTAAGCATACTAGAGGGAAATCTACCAAAAAAGGCAAACCTTCAAAATCTAAATCATAATGTCCTATCCCAATATAGCTTGTTGGAACATAAGGGGGTTTAATAGACCCAACAAAGTTTTGTTCTGTAGAGATTTAGTTCGGGTTCACAACCTAAAATTTTTATGTCTTCTGGAAGCTAAAGTGATTCCTTCCTCTGTTGATGACGACTGGTTTCTTAGCTCTCATATGGTTTTTGAGAATGAATCTCATTGTCCTAATTTTGGCTGTTCTTCCTTAGGGAGGATTTGGATTTAATGGGACCCTTCTTTTGTCTCCTTTTCTCCTACTTTCCTCTCTTCTCAACTCATTCATGGTGTTATTTCCATGGGAACCCTCCCTCCTTTTTAGATTTCAGTCATTTATGCAGCAAACAATGTAGATGAAAGGGCTTCTCTTTGGAATAAGATCAGGGAATTGATTCCTTCTTCCCCTCTTCCTTGGTTGGTTATGGGAGATCTGAACTGTTACAGTTTTCATAATGAAAAGGCTGGTGGTAATCCTGTGCCTACTAGCAAACTTCTAGAGCTTAATGGGACTATTTTTGACTGTGTTCTGCATGACCTTGCTTCCGTTGGGTTGTTTTTCACTTGGCATAACCAAAGGGCTGATGAGCCTATTCACATCAAGTTAGACAGGGTGATGGTCAACTCCTGTTTTCTGGATCATTTTCCTATGGCCCATTATAAGATTGCTTCTCCTAATGGATATGACCACTCTCCTCTTATTACCTCCATTGCTTCTAACAATCGGTTTCCCAATCGGTTTTTATTTAAGAATTACTGGACTTTCATGGATGGTTTTTGGGAAGATGTACTTACAGCTTTTTCTCAACCTTCTAATAGGGGGCCTATATGTCATCTTCACCATTGCCTCCAAAATCTCAAAGGTGCTTTAAAGAAAAGGATTTGGGCTTCCTCCAACCATTTATCTAATCAAATTTTGGAGCTCAAGAATCAACAGCTTATTGGTTTAGAGCATATTCAATTGATGCCATTGGACCCATCTTTGAATTCTTCTTTAAAAATTATAAACAGCAACCTTACTAGCCTTCAAGCCTCTTGGGCTTCTTGGGTTTCCCAACGTGCTAAAGCTAACTGGCTTTCTCAAGATGTTGATGACTTAGGCTTCTTATATGCCAAGATTCGTGCAAGGAGGAACCACAACAATTTATTTGAAATCACTGATGATCAAGGGATTCATGCTACCCCTCAGGATATTGCTTCTGCATTCATTCGACACTTTAAAAACCTCTTCAACTCTCCAAAACCAATTAATGCTGATAACTTCTCTATTAATCCTGGTATTTGCATCCCTCAACACATGATGGATCCTCTGATTACTCCTTTTACTTATGATGAGATTAAGCTGGCGGTTTTTAGTGGGTGTGACTCTTCTGTTCCGGGGCCTGACGGATTCACCTTTGCCTTTTTTAAGAGAACTTGGCATATTTCTGGACCTGTCATTTGTAATGCTGCCATGGAATTCTTTAACTCCGGTTACTTACCTAGGAGTGTCAAAGCCACGGCTTTGGCTCTTATTCCTAAAGGAGCCCATGTTTCCTCTATTTCTGACTTCCGGCCCATTTCATTATGCAATGTGTTGTACAAATTCATGGCTAAGCTGGCGGCTAATAGACTTAAGTTGTTTTACCTACTATCATTCATGAAAGCCAAACGGGGTTTATCAAAGATCGTTGTTCTACCGACAATATTCTGCTAACAGCTGAAATTTTAAAAGATTTTAAAAACTCTTTTTGTGCCAAGTTGGACATTCTCAAAGCCTTTGACACTGTTTCTCACGACTTTCTTTTTCAAAGGCTTAGGCAGAAAGGTTTTCCGGAGTTATTCATTAAATGGGTCAAAGGATGCATCTCAAATGTTTTCTTCTCCATCTGCATTAACGGGGCTTTGAATGGCTTTTTTGGTTCCTCCTCTGGGTTAAGACAAGGTTGCCCCTTATCTCCACTTCTTTTCTGCATTGTTATGGACGGCTTCTCTTGTACCTTGGAGAACGGTAACACTCAATTCATTGGGCCTCAAATGAAAAATCTTTCCATTACGCACCTTCTTTATGCTGATGATGTTTTAGTGTTTGGAAAGGCCTCACCCTCTAATGCTCATACTCTTGCTAAAGCCATTTCTATTTTCTCTAATGCATCTGGCCTCTTTATTAATCAAGCAAAGAGTTCTATTATTTTCTCTAAGGATGCTGCTAATACCACTGCCATTTGTAATTTTCTGGGCATCACCATTCAAAGCTCCTTCCTCAAATATCTTGGGATACCTGTTGCTACTGGCCGCCTCAATTCTTCTCACTTCCAGCCACTCACGAGTAAAATTTTTACTCTACTGGATGGCTGGAAAGTTAAATTTCTCTCTTTTGCAGGTAGGGTTCAATTCATCAAGTTCACCATTGCTAATTATCTTGCTTATTGGATTAGAGGATCCATAATACCTAAATCCTGTTGTAAAGTCTTCTCTAGGTTTTGCTCCATGTTTCTTTTTCATGGCAAGATTAATGATAGAAAGCTCCATTTGATTTCATGGAGTGCCACTGCCATGCCTACCAGATTGGGTGGGATTGGTATTCCTTCTGTTGATGCTCTTATCTATGCCAACCACTGTGCTTTTATTTAGAGATTCTTTACTAGGGAAAATTTGGCTATTGCTTGGTTTAGAAATAAACACATTTCACCTTGGAAACCTCTTATTTCTACATCTTCGAAATTCTGGAGAAAGGTGCATGAAACTGCTTTCACTATTAAAGGGAATTTTTCTTTTACACCATCTAGAAATTGCAATTTATCTATGGAATGGGATCATTGGTGCAATGGTAAAGCTCTTATAGATATTATGCCTTCTTTCAAATTTGAGAAACATTACGTTCAATGCTACACTGACTTACATGGCTGGATATTACCACCTCACACCCCGACTTCGCTGCTTACTGAGATTATGGATGTGCATTTTTCTGTACACTGATTGTTTCTTGGAATGGCTCTATTAAACCTACCCTCTCAACTTTTTACAACAACTATTTTGGAGCTTTTGAGGAGGTTATTTGGCACAAATTTATTTGGCATAAGAAAAAATCTCTACGATTTTCTTCTTATGCCTGGATGGCTATGCTGGGTAAATTAAAAACTGCTGATCAACTTATTCTGAGAGGGATTGACGCTTTAGCTGCTTGCTCCTTTTGCTGTGTTGGTAGTGATTGCCATTCCCAAATCTTTTTTAGTTGTGACTACTCCTACATTATCATTACCTCCCTTTTACCACCTCTGGGAGCCTTTCTCTTAAGACCAAATCTGATGCAAATTTTTCAGTGGTTTGATGAATCTGTGGATTACCATTTCTGGGAGAAAAACTTTTGCTATTTTACCATTTGTTGCACTATTTATTACTTATGGCGTGAAAGAAATTCTAGGAGGTTTGAGAATGTTTAGAAAAGCCCCTCCCAACTGTTCTACATTATTCGTAATGCTATCATTGCCAAAGTTAAATACTGGAAGAGATTTGATGAGCTTAAAAGAAGATTCTTTTTTCTTTGTTAATTCTGTTTTGACTGCACCTGTTTTGTCCAACTTTTCGGTGGAGTCTATTATCTGGAGGTTGCAGTGGTTGGTGAATTCCCATATGGTTTTACCTTATGTTCTGTTTTACTGCTGCGAATGGATGGTTATGGACCGTAACTTCATAATGTTGTTTTGCTTTTTTCGGGTGACTGGAATCACATACTGTCTCAATTTGCTGCTGAGGCTGAATCTGGATGTTGCTACAAGTTTTTTGGTGGTACCTATATTTTTGTTCCTTCTACAAGTTGCCTGGACTGATATTTTGCAAGGACGACGATGAATGCTAGATTTTTCAGCTACCCCTTGGACGGCCATTATGGCAACCAGAGGTTTGTGTCCTACCCAGACCCTCCCGAGTTCAGATCATACATGATATCGGCAGGACAGCCTGAGTCCTTTTGGCTTTTCAGCCATTTTTGTTCTTTATTATTGCAGATTTGTAATTTTCATTTTAGAACTCCTTAACTTCTTTTAGTTAGGGAGTTATAGTTTTGGTTCTTACTTTACTTGTAACCTTTTTATATTAATGAATGGGCAATGCCCCAAAATTTCCCAAAAAAAAAAAATTATTTAAGCTTGAGTTTTAGATTAGTTTGAAATTAAGTAAAACTAATTTTATGTTTAGCCATTATTCCAGGCAATTTGGAGAGCAGTAAGAGATTGTTAATTTTGATAAATGTTGGACTTAATTAGAATATGTGTTACATCGTGAAGAATATTAAAAAGGACTTTTGTTACATAAAATATTTAAAATGATTTACGTTTGTAAGTGTTCAATTTATATAATTTAGAAGATGACTTCAGTGAGGAGAGTACTATAAGTCATTGAATTTGAAATATGAACAAATTAGCATGAAGCAGTTTTCATTTATGGAAATTTGTGAGGTAGAACATTAATTGATGCAAGTTGTGCAGGATGGATTGGCTATTTGCATCACTCATGTTGCTGTTCAAAGATCAATTAACCATTGATGACCAAATTTCCCCTATATATATAGAAGGGTGCAAGCATCAAGTTCGAAGGAACACATCGTTATAGGAGCTTAAATTACAGATACTTAGGATACTTAAACATGATCTGAGAAGGTTCCCGATGAATTTTATTTGTCAATTTTTTGGTGGTAATGTTATGATTTCATCACATGTTCACGATGAGGTCTGTGAAGTTGTCCTTCACCATGCCACTGATCAATTCATAATAATGTACGTTTAAGTTGAAGCTAGTAGTATTGAACCATGCTATGAGAATAACCCGACAGTCCAGCTAATATTATGTTGCCTATAATTCCCTAGGATCTAATGGAAGGATTGAACTTAATTATAACTCCTATAATGCCGTAGCTACTAAATTTTCAACATATATAAAAAAAAACTTTGATTTCAGCAAAACCTTAGGAATCCTAGTATATACACAAAACAATTAAATAGTTGATTACAAAATCATACCTTAGGAATCCTAGTCCAAAACCTGCATGTATACTTGATCTACTTGGTAAGACCTTTATCTCTTTTTAAAACATTAAAAGAACAAAATAAGCTTAACTAGCTCAGTAGATTCCATTCATTACCCCTCATAACTGACAATATACAAGGCAATTATTAAAAGAAGTTAATTAAAAAATATATGAAGACTTATGAGTTAGTCAATGAATAAGCAAAGCCTGAATGTTTTAGAGTTCTAGTATATATCTGATCTCAGAGCTAGCACTTATACTTTCATAACCATCAAGCCAATTTCACAGAAGTTTTCGGATGCTATACATAATTCTTAATTTCAGAGATTCACTTGCATTTCATTTTTACTTTCACTAAAAAAAATTCATAAAAAACTCAGAGTTTATTGAAAATATATTAGAATATTCCTTAAACTAAATATTAATATATGAAATGCACTGCTTAACATGCACATGCCCCAATGCATATTTATATCTCCACTTTCTCTTTTGCATCGCTTTACCTCCTACACCAGCCTCTAGCAAGTAGAGTAAGAATCCCTCCCACATCTACATCAAGCACATGAGGCTAGAAAATTACTTAGAGTATTGGTTAACCTCCCACACCTGCTTTAAGCAAGTGTGATAGAATCCCTCCCACATCTAAATTAGGTATATAGGGTCAGTAGAACATATTTAGGTACACTTTTTCACATACCAGAACAAAACTTCTAAATAGCCATGAAATGTAGAATGTAATGAAATGCAACAATAATTAATGTTAAATATTTAATGCAATGTACAAAAAATGCATAATTTTTTGATAAACTTACAATTCTTATAGAACACAATACTCACTGAACTTTTCCCTTTCAATTCCTACTTTCAAAGGTATATTCATCAAAACATTTCAAGATTTTTATATAGCTACTACTATTGATAGAAAAGCCTCAATTCAATAATATACTCATAAATTTATATAAAAAAAATCAACTGTTGAAAGTTCAATTGTATAAAGCCAAAATGTCCATAATAAAGAGTACAATAACATTAAAAACATCACATGGTGAAAACTTCATAAAACCCAAGAGAAATATATTTTTGTTTGTAACTTCTAATAAATTTATTGGAATTGAAATCAATGATAGGGGTTTAGGAGTCTACCTCTAGCTATATAATTTTTGGAACTAGCTTGACGGACAAATCTCAAACTTTGGCCTCTAAATCTTCCTCCTCATTCACTTTCTTCTTTATATTTCTTCTCTCTTCTCTAGCATATTGTTGGGTCATATAGAAATGGAAGTTGGTTCAAATATTTTTAAAATATAAGTTCCACCATTTTTATCTAATATTGTAGCACCCACTTCCAAGCACCGCAAGGCTCCTAAAGAATCCTCTAGATACCCCAGTGTATGCATACTTGAGACCTAGTGCCACAATGACAATTCCTGGAGCCATGATGTTCGACCAAATCTATTTATTTTGTAATTTTTTTATAATGTTCAGCCATACCTAAAAAATTGTGTACCTTAAATAAAGTAGTAAGCCTCGATCAAATTAGGGACCGCCCAAACTTTTTGGTGATCTACAGAGATATGAGCACTACTCATCATGTGCCCCAATAAAATCACTCTCCTCGGCCAAAACTCATATTTGAAGAATTTTATATATAACTAATGCTTCCTTAGAGTATCCAAAATAATCCTCAGATGTCTAGCATGATCTTCTTTAGAAGCAGAATAAAACAAAGTATTATCTATGTAAACATAACAAATTGATCCAAACAAATCTCTTAACACTAAATTTATCAAATTTATAAAGATAGCCGGTTCATTCATCTCCCCAAATGGTATGACTAAGAACTCATAATATACATATCTAGTATTAAAATAAGTTTTCATCATATCAGACTTTCTCACTTTCACCTTATAATCGTTAGCTCATAAATCAATCTTAAAAAATATAGATAATACAATAAGCTGAAAAAAATATATCAACAATTAGTGGTAAAGGCTAATTATTCTTGATCGTGTCTTTATTTAACTCCATGTAGTCAATGCGCATGCCCATTATACCATCATTTTTCTTTACAAATAGAACAAGTGCTCCCCATGGAGACACACTAGGATTTAAGATTCTTACGTCTACTAACTCTTGAAGTCAAATATTCTTTAACTCTTGAAGTTCCTAAGGTGCCATCCTATATGGAGCCTTAAAAATTAGGGTTATACCCAAAAATACAACAATAAAAACTCCATGTCTGTGCCTAGAGGTAAATTAACTAACTACTTAGCAAACACATCCAAAAATTCATATACTATCTGGATATTAGAAATATATATATATATATATATATATATATATATATACTCCCACTATAGATTGATGCCAAACATATCATGTAACCCTTCTTCCACACTAAAAGTAAACTCTGTCTCATGCTGCATCATAGTCCCTCTCCCGTAAACTAGTCTTAAGAAAGTATCATGCATATGCTGTCGTACAAAAGGTAGCACAAATAAAGATCAAAATACATCAAAGAGCTCCTCCTAACTAATTAAAGAGCTCAATCTCCCCTAAAAAGTTTTCTTCTGCTTGCCCATTTATAGGCTTTCTGCCTCACCATCTAACAAAAAGAAAGCTATAATTACATTCCTCTCAGGAGGACACTATATACTATTAAATATCTTCTCTAGCCTTCTCAAATAATCCTCTACTACCTTGGGGACAACAACATTGTAAAATCTAAGAGGCTTCAATCTCAAAATCATCTTTAGATGTTAGTCTACTTCATCAAATCTCATAAAAGGAATAATGCTCTGTACCTCACCAATCATTTAGGCTATCATACTAGCAGACTGTGAAATTGTATCAAAACTAACTATCAAAGAAATACTATGTACAAGAGCTACATGACTGCCACTCTACCCATTTGTTAGGTTTGGGTATGATGAATCCATACTTATAGAGAATATGCAACTGAACATATATGTATATGAAATCAAACAATAAGAAACATCCAAATAGACTCAAAATTATCCCACTTAATTTATAAATAAATTTTTATTTCTCTACTTTACTATATATTTTTCAAAATTATTGCTGATATCATAAAAGCTTGTCACAATCCTACCCACATGATTCTTATCGTGTTGAGCTGTGATAAATAACATTTAAAATCTAGTTTTCAAAATATTTTAGATTCTCTTCAAATATATATTTTAAATAAAAAATAAACTGTAGTGCTACAAAAATATCTAGAGTACTAAAAATAAACTCATCGACAAAATCTCTTTACATTTCATCAAAATATATATAAGATTTACACTACAACACATTGCTATAAAATAGAGTGACGAGCAAAACATTAAAAAATAGTCAAAACTATATAAAAATCAAACTAAAAAATACCTAAAAACTCAAATTAGATACCAAAAATAAGAAATAAAACCATAGTTGGCTTAAATAACTTAGAAGGCCACAAATATCGATCTAAATTTTTAATTTTTTAAATTAATATTTCAAGCATTTTTGAAGTGTAGTATAATCAAAGTGTATTAAATAAACTATTATACAAAACAAATTAATAAGAGCACAACTGTTATCCAAATTTGAATAATAATATTTAGTAGATAAATAAATTAAATTTTATATCACAAAACAATTCATATTATATTTTTCTAGTCCGAGATAGAATATTAAATGTTTCTTACTCATTATAACTCCCTTTGTGCTTATAGAACCAGAACATGTTTGCAGATAATAGAACATAACATATTTGACAGTAGAATAAGACTTTATAACCACTAGAATATGTCTTATAGGTACCAAAATATTTCTAATTATAAACATAATCTATAAGGATTTTGACCTCTTAAATCTCCCAGCAGACATTTTTCAATCACATAAGTATGTATTTTATCATATTATAAGAGTTAAAGATAATTGAGCACATGTCAAAATTGTATAGTTTTTTTATAGCAATAGGTCATAGAAATTCCTACTGAATAAAAATTCACATATTTAAAATAGAATCAAATTACTGGAGATTATGTAAAATATTATTTTGATATTTTAATCATATCAAACCACTATTTTTCATAGTTAAAATTACTTTTATTCACTAAAAATCATACAAGTTCCAAAATTTCTAGTGAAAAATTTCTAGAAAATATACAAAATATTCAAAATCTCAGTCTCTATAACATATAAAATATTAAATCGTAAAAAATTTATAGTGCAAAGTTATCCTCAATTTTAAAAAATAGAAATAAGAATTTATTCAAAAAATTCAATAAAACTTTATATTTTTTTAAAAAAACTAAAGTAGCCATAATATGACCTACCTCAATCCATACAACTTTTCCAACTAGACCAATGACTAAAAATGACCCGAAAAGGCTCAAAAACCCTCATTTTCTCTCCAAAACCATATCAATTCTCTCTCCTTACATCCTCTAATGCTAAAACAAATGAATTGAACAATGGTTTTATAATATATTTAAAGTGTAGTTAGGAACCTAGTGTTGTTGTACTACCATCTAGCCTAGTGACATTACCACCTAGCACTGCGATGCTAGTTCATTTTCAAAAAAATCTAAGACTACAGTGCTGAAATGTCACTACTTGGCAACTTTGCACAGTTACGACGCCGCGGCACTCGGACACCCAACATCGAGGTACTTAAATGTAATTTTTTTTTTAGATTTTATCAAAATTTATTTCAGACCCTTGTTACTCATTCTCGATTACATACAACCTTTTTCAAGCATTAAAATACTTTCAAACACATTTAAATGGGTTCAAAACTAAAAATATTTAAATATTTATCTTTTTTAATCAAATAGTAAAAGTTCAATCCAAACGCTTAACCTGGAGGCATCATAATGCATCAATAACCATACTTTTTTTTGTTAGGCTCATAAATAATGTTTAAATCATTATTCTTAATTAACTCCAACCACCTTCTCTTCCTCAAATTCAATTCTTTTAAGATAAAATAATATAATTCAAACTCTGGTGGTCGGTATAAATCTTACATCCGACACCATACAAATCATAACCCTAAATTTTTAATGCAAATGCAATCATCATTAACTCTAAATCATGAGTCAGATAATTCTTCTCATACAATTTTAGCTACATAGATGTATAAGCTACGACCTTTCGACTCTACTGCAACACATATCCCAAGCCTTTCAATGAAGCATCACTATATACCTAAAATTCTATTGTGCCTTATGTAATAGTCAGCATATTGGCTAACACCAAGTGCTCTTTTAACTTTTAAAAACTTTATTCACACTCTTGTGTCCAATCAAATGGCATGGCCTTTTGAGTCAACCTTATTAGAGGAATAGTAATTTATGAAAACCTCTATTAAATTTCCTATAATATTCTACCATGCCTAAAAAAATAATGACATCAGTTATAGATGTTGGTATCAGCCAATCCACCACATCCTGAACTTTTTAGGGATCCACAATAATCCCTTACACACCACAATCCTCAAAAAATCCACAAAAGTCAACTAAAACTCATATTTTAAAAATTTAGCAAATAACGTCTACTACTTGAGAGTTTATAAAGTCAATTTCAAATAGCTCACATGCTCCTTTTCAGACTTTGAATACACCATCATAACATCAATGAACATAATAATTAAATAGCCCAAATACTCATTAAACCCTTGTTGCATCATATTTATGAATAATGATGGTTTATTAGTCAAAGAAAATGGTATCAACAATAACTCATACTGCCCATACCTAATATTGAAGGCAATTTTCAATACATCTTTGCCTTCACCCTCAACTATTGATAAGCGATCTCAGATCAATCATAGAAAATATCATTGTTCCTTCCAACTAATTAAATAAATCATATATTATAGGCAATGTATACTTATTCTTCACTTTTACTTTATTCAACTCTCGATTATATATACATATTCATAGAGACTTGTCCTTCTTCTTCATAAATAATACAAGAGCTTCCCAAGGCTACACTTTCAACTCCTGCAAAACCCTAGGTGCATACTATATGAATTATTTTTTATCAGAGTTGTACTAAACACCACCTCAATACATAATTGCACCTCTCTCTTAGAAGGTAATCCATACAATTCCTAAGAAAAAAATATAAGGGAATTCTTTTATTATATGGATATCTTCTAGACTCTTCACTAATTTATTCAAATATCTTACATAATTTATAAATAAAAAATCCTCCTTTCTTTAAGACTTATTCATTTACAATACATAAATGAAAGACGACAAGGAGCTCGAAGTGCCTAGAAAATGAAATACCTCCCCATCCACATATAGAGTCACCCACTTCTAACAAAAATTGATTTGAGCCTAGTGCCTACTAACCAATCCATCCCTACTATCACATCAAACTCCTTCATAGGCAGCAAATCAGTAATATCACTAGCTTGCTACCAAAAATATCAAGCTCACTAACACAGATGCTATTAGTAAATACTAGATCACCTATCGATAACATAATAAATAACATAGGACATAACTAAATAGATATTAAACTCAAATAATCTAGAAGAAATTTGGATATTTAAAAATGACTTGCATTATAATCAAAGAGAATACTACAAATTCACAAAAAAATTATAGATCATACCTATCACTACGTCTGGTGCCTCCTTCGCCTCTTACTGAGTCAACCTGTACACTCTAAGCTAAACTTGGGTTTCACTGGCAACTAGGATAGACTCCTATTGAGCTCATCTTACTGAATAACCAAATGGTCTCCCTAAAAATCTACCTCCTATCATTGTTGGGTGGACAACAAGTCAATCTTCACAAGTATTGCTCTCTCTACAAGCTCAAAAAAATTAATGATATAAAAGGGAATCATGGGATGCCTCAAACTATCACTCAAAATTCATAAAAATTGATAACACTTCTCTTATGGGGTGATCACTAATTGGGGAGCATAAATATAAAGAGTTATAAACTCTTCCTCATACAAAATCATTGTCTTTCTCCCTTGAATAAACCTCTAAAAGCATTTCTACATCTATTTCCTTGCAGATGACAATATAAACCAGCTCCTAAAGGTCTTAGTAAACTTCTACCAACTAATATCTATATTTGACCTCCCCTGAAACCTCTCTCAATATTGGCCTATCCATAAGCACCCTACATCAGCCATAACATAAACACCACTAATGGAAGACATCTACAATATAGGCATTGCATACTATCAAGGGATTTATGTACTCTCATTAAATAGTTATCAATTGATTAAGGCTTAGCAGTACCCTTAAAATGGGATGGCTTTAATCTAAAAAAAAAGCTATAAATTCTTATCAATCTCACCCCCCCTTTACTATAGCCATCCAACCCTGAGCCTCGGTCATTATCTAAGCCACTATCCCAACAAACTGCATCATTAAATTAAAAGTCTTCACCCCCATGACACTATGAACTATTACAGCATAACTATAACTCTGTTTATCACCTGCTTCTAGCTCTTGGGGTTCATAATACAATAACATTTTAATATAAATGAAATAGGAGAATTCCATAATACAACACAACTAATAGAAAACAATATATACTACACTCCAAACTCCCCCCAAAAAATGATATAATTTATTTTTATAGTGTTCATTATAGTTATCTAGTACTTTCAAACTGTTGCTCTGATACGACCTATAATGCCTGAGGATCTAATGAAAGGATTGGACTTACTTAATCCTATAATTAAATAACTCATCACCCAACAATTATAACCATAGCTACTAAAATTTCAAATTTTAAAATCAAAATAATCATTTTATAAAAAAAATAATTATAATAATCCAGATAACAAAAGTCTATACATCAAAAAGTTAAATAGTGGATTACAAAATCATACATTAGGAATTTGAGTCTGAAACCTAACCTCTACACCAGACCTACTTGGTAGGACCTTTGCCTTTTTCCTAAAACATTAAAAGAATATAGTAAGATTAACTAGATCAATAGACTCCTTCCCTTCCCTTCCCTCATAGCTACTAATATTTAATGTAATTATTAAAAGTAATTAATTAAGTAAAAATATAAAGACACGTGAATTAGTCAAAGAATAAGTAGAACTTGAATGTTTTAGAGTTTCAATATATACTTGATATCATAGCTAACACTTATATTTTCATAACCACATAACCACTTTCATAGAAGTTCCCATATGCCATACAAAATACTTAATTTCAATGATTCACTTACGTTTCATCACTTTTTAAACAAAATTCATACATAAACTTAGAGTTTGCTGAACATATTTTAGAACATCTCGTAAACTAAATTTAGTAAAATATTAACATGTGAAATGCACTCCTTATCATACACAATTTATGATGTCTGCTTATATATCTACTTCCAATTATTCCTCACTTTACCTCTCAAATCTATCTTTAACAAGTGGGCCAAAATACTTTCCACATCTACATAAGGAAAATGGGGCTAAAAGAGCACTTTTAATTTTGCTTAATCTTCTACACATGCTTTTAATAAGTTGGGTAAGAATCCCTCCCACATCTGCATCATACAAATGGGGTTAGAAGAATACATTAAGGGCCCTTGAAACACCACAGAGAATACACTCTTCCACATACTAGAATATAACTTCTCTATTGCCAAGTAAATGCATAATACAATGAAATGTAATAGTAGTTAATGTTAAATATTCAATGCAGTATACAAAAATGCATAAATTGCCAATAAAGCTGTAATTCTTGTAGAACATAATACACACTAAACCTTTCCTTTTGAATTCCTACTTTTAGAGAAATGTTTACATGAATATTTCAAGACTTTTATATAACAACTATTATTTTCAAAAAAAGCCTCAATTCAATAATATATTGAGGAATTTGTGTGAGAAAAATTAACCATTGAAAAGTCAATTGCATATAGCTAAAATATCCATCATAAAGAGTACAAAATATATCAAAAATCACACAATGAAAACTTCATAAAATTTGAGAAAATATATTTTTGTTTATAACTTTTAATAAATTTACTAGAATTGAAATAACATATATGAGTTTAAGAGTTTACATCGAGCTCTACAATTTCTTAAACTAGCCCGATAGACGAATCCTAAACTCATGACTCTGAATCTTCCTCCCTCCCTTTTTCTTTCTTCTTTTTATTCTTCCTCCTCCTCCCCCACTCTTCTCGGACAAGCTACCAGGGCTAAATGGATACGGCAGTGGTTTTAGTTATTTTAATATTATATTTTTCAATATTTTTAACTAGCACCAGAGCGCCCACTTCCTAGCACATCAGTGCTCTTAGAGAATATTCTAGATGCTCCCATAATATGCTCACCTTCGACCCAACACTGCGACGACGCTTCTTGGCACCTTGAAGATTGCCCAAACTTATTTTTATTAGTAGGTAAATTTTTTTAAGAGCTCAACACCGAGCGTTGTATCCTCCTAGCACCATGGCGCTCACAAAGCAAGTTTTTAAACATGGATTTTCTCCTTTTTCAAAAACAAACCTTGATTATTTTATACTACATTTAACATTCTAAGATTTATAATTACAAATTAAATTAAATTTTAATGATTAGTAATAGAAAATAATCTATATTTTGATGACTGATATTACATTGTCATTTTATGAATAATGATGAAATGTAGATGGACAGTGTGTCGTAGCCTACCGCCAACATTTCTATTATACAAGAAATTTCTATATAACTTTGATTAAATTATAGTTTTCACCACACACACATATATATATATACACACACACATATATATGCAAGAGACTAGTATAAAATATTTTAAATAATAGGTTAACTCTACTAAAAATAATAATTTTATAACAAATTAAAATATTTTAAAAAAATAGTGTAACTCTACTAAAAATAATAAAAAATATTTAAACTGAAAATAATGGAAAAATTATAAATTATTTTTCAAATAATAAATTAAAATAATATAAATAATACTTCTATTCTAAATATATTAATAAAAATTTTGATGATACTAATAAAGAAATTGAAGATTTTTTTTCAAAAAAAAAACCTTTGCCTGTTAGTTAAGAACATAGACTTCCAACTAAGAGGTCTTGGATTTGAGTCTTTGTGTATACGTTGTGTGTATGAACTTGCCTTAAATGACTTAAATATAAAAAAAAAAAAAAAGCTGCCACGTCACCAAGCTAGTCACTGCCTTTGTAAATGATTATATCTAGTTTAAAGATTTTTTTTCGTTTTTATTTTAATAACAAAAAATCCTATTGATTCTGCATTCTAAAATTTGTCATTTTGTGAAATATATCTAATTATATTGGGAATATATATATATATATATAAGGAGAGAATTTATTCAAAGGGACATGATATGTGTTTTTTCATGACAATCTATTTGGGACGGCTATAATATCTTATAAAATAGTTTGTGACGTTATTTTAGAGAGGAATTTTTCTATTATGATTATAAAACGCAGTTTTACTACATAAAAATTTTCTAGAAGTTGTGAGAAAGTAATAATAAAATTATAGTCAAACAAAATTATAATTATTGTCTAAAAAGCAAAGCAACCAAAAACCATTCTCAAACTACCCTAAATTAAGACGTCTTTGTTTTTAAGAATATCATGAGCAGGAGTATGAGGTGATGGCTTATTGTGAGTAGGGATAGTTGGCTCGAACTCGACTTGCTAACGAGCTTATCTAGTTTCAAGTTCAAGCTCGAGTTTCAGCTCAGTCCGACTCAACTCGTTTGCTCGTCGGGTACTCAAATTTAAAATGTATTTTTAAAAATTTTTAATATACATTTTTCTTAAGAATTTTTTAAGATAATAAAAAATTGAGCTTCATAAACGAGTTGAGTTCGAGCTTTTCAATCAAGCTGAGCTCGAGCTTGTTTTTTATAAAGCGAGTCATGTTCAAGCTCATTAAACGAGCTTGGGATCGTGTTTTAGCTCAGTATGAGCTAAACGAGCTCAACTCGATAATATCACTACTCGACTCGACTTATTTACACTTAGGAGTGATAAATTCTGAAAAGGAATTTCTTAAAATTAGGATTTATTTACTTTAATGGGACGAAAAAGAATTTTCTTGTGCCGAGGACGACAACGTGGGCTAGGCTTCGGATCAAGTCATGCAACAGTATTGCAGCTTGGAACAAGATGGCACAGGCTATTGTTCAGGCCTATGAGATTAGCCAGCTGAAATTGGAGGCACGCTGGTTATGACTTGTCCTAAGCCCATGTAACCCTTTTAGCCCAAAAACTACACTATGATTTAGGCCTGTGCCGGCTGATATATACTGTATGAATTGAGCCCATTTTCCAGCTCTCTTCTGAGTACACGTGCTTTGGTGGTTGGTAGCAATAGCTCTGATCCCTAAGCTTTTAAAAATGGGCGTGTGGGGACTGTGCTTTTCTTGGCATACATCTTAGCACTCAATAAGCATGATTGTTTGGGTCTTAATTTTGCATGCACATGTGTTAGAATATATCAAAGACGAGTATGCGGACTCATATTTGTATATGCGTTTGTATTGGCGCTTAACAATGATAGGCATGTGGATCTCATATTTTTTGTATTGGCGCTTAACAATGCTCACATTTACTCTTTAGAGGCATTTATATTAATGTTTATCACATATATGTGTATGGCTAAAAACTTTTATAGGAATTCATAATAGCATATATCAAAGACAAGCAAATGGATTTTCATACTTTTGCAAATATGTAGTGCTTAATAAAAATTGTTGTGCAGGTCTCAAGCTTTTATAGCTATTTATATTGGTACATATTAAAGGCTAGCATGTGGGCTGAAAGAAAATTGTGGACTAAAAAATATCAATGAACTCCAATGCCAAAAAGTAGCATAGCTCTCCCGTCAAAGATATCTTAAAACATGAGAACCCAAGTTGAAATGTATGGGTCAATTCGGAATTCTCTAGCAAATGAACAATGACATCCCTTAGTAAGCTGTAATGACATTAACAAAAATCTTCTTGGTCACAAAATATAAGGAATATCTTTTTCTCAAAGTATAGTATATATCACTAATTATTGATTCATAGAAACAAAATAGCATACTTCATATGTCCTAGAAAGGAAAATAAGAAATCATAACTCCATTTGAAGAAACAAACCCAAGGCATCATAACTCTTTTCCTCCTTTCCCTTAGTGCATTATCATCGCATTTGACACTAAAATATGAAAGTAACTAAGATTCTAATTTGAATTCAAAAGCATATACCTTAGCAAATATTAACCTCCAAGAAATCTTAAAAGAATACTAGGATGCCTCATTTATAAAAAATAATCAAGGTTTTTCATTGTACATAGGTGCATCCTTTAGACCTAATTAGATCCCAAGTTACAATTTGTCTTAATCAAATCTTAGACAACATCTTCCAAAGGTTAGTTATGTTTATGATGAGCATGAAGCATGGTAGAGACCATTATAAAACTTGTATAAAGGGAGACGAGAGTGATTATAATGGGGGAAACTTTTCTCTTTAGGCGTTGTTTAATAAAATAATAAAATCATTTACATAATAGATGTAGGGGAGGATCATTAAACCATTTATATCTTGTTATGTTTTTCTCTAGCTTTTCTCTAGCATTTACCTCTAAATAACCTAATTAATTATATCCTAATACTTGTTGCACTAAGCCTCCCCTTAATAGTGGATGATAGGGAGAAAAGAGCTCATACCTTGATTGAGCTCGTGTTGATAATCATTTGCCATATATATTTTTTTGTTCTTTCATGAAATCATTTTGAGTAGTTGAAAAAGAAATGTTAGAAGATAACTTAGATCACGGGGACTTACCACCTAACACAACCTCGATGTTTGCATAAACGAGAGGTTCAGAGAAAACCTCCTCCCAACCAACCTAATAGTGTTCCTAACACTATTCCAAGAACTATCAGGCAGAATGGATGCCTTGCTAAACTCAATGATATGACCAATTACACCAATATATGCTTTAACCATATTTGGGTCAATATATACTACTCCACCTAACATAGCTCAGATTCTCTATTTAAAACTATTCTAATGATGCAAGTAGTAATCTTGACAATTTCGATTCAAATAACCAACCTATAAGGGCAACACCCCATTCGGGCTTTACTCAAAAATCAGTTAGAGAATGATACTAATACTTTATTTTTTTATAAATCTTATGCTTTAATACCTTTCATCGAAGTTTAATATCCCATAGTTAGATCATTGCAAGTAGTTACCATGATCATCTAAAAATCACCTAAGTATAGGAGAACACAATTTCTTCAAAAATTATATGTGAAACTTTGCCATCCAATTTGAATGTCCCATAGTATATCATTTCATGGAATTTATAAACCCCCTCAAACATATTTAAATCTTAGATAATATTATGATGTTATTTCTATGTTTGGTAACTTTCATTTCCACTTATTCTTCACCACTTTGAAGAATGTTGCATAGAGGTATTTCACAAAGCTTTCATCCAACAACATGAACTCTTTGATGAGCTTTATTGTCAACTTATGGCTACGTTTGTCACTTCCAAGTGATCATTCACATAGACAGCATAGAAAGACATGAACTTAGGGCATAGGCTAAGCAAGATAGCCTTTAACTTTGGTGTTCATAATTTCCCCTTCAAACACTCCATAGTAAAGAAATAAAAGGACATGTAAGAACCTATGACACACCAACAATCCTATCTAAGGAGGTATGTTGTGTTTGACTTAAGTCAAACATGGGAATATATACCATGCCTCAGACAAGGGCATGGACCCTATACCTCAGACATGAATCAGACAAGACAAAAGCTTTGCAATTAAAAAAATATTTTAAAAAATTGGACATGTGTGTCCTAAATATTTTAAAATACGATTTCTAATTTTTAAGAAATTATGTTTAGTTAAGCGAATTTTCTTAAGCTATAGTTGGTATGAATCTCGCATCCTTCAAACATTTCAATAAGCACAACTAGGGTTTATTTTGAAGGCTCAACAATGATGTCTAGCGGTTGTCGAGTGGATATTCAACTATTCTTAAAGGAAGATTGATAGTAAAATCTAACATCCCTCAAACAATCATGCCCATAAGCATCCATAACATTTTGAAATATCCACATCTCAATGATAATGTCCAACATCATCTCAACTTCGAGTGTTGATGCCCCATGGACAGCATTGTCATCCAATGTCATCTCCATATATATATATATATATATATATATCATATCAGTGCAGTGTCATGTTTATGTTTTCATGTTGGTGTCTATGCATCCTATACAAAAATGAACCTCCTTATTTGAAGATATGGATAAGTAATTCTCAAGCAATGAAATGGAAAAAAAATTGTAAAAGTATTGATAAGTTTACTATTAAACATCCTTAAACTTTAATGGGACCACATCTTTGATGTTTTTCATTTTGAAGGGAGAATTGTGGATGTTTTCATTTCTAGAAGTAGTGATTGGGTGTCGCATATTCCACTAGAATTTCATATGTTCAAAGTGTGAATCTCTTAGTAACAAGAGAGGATTATGTGACTGCTGAAGGAACTCTGAGAGAAAAGATTTTGAGAGAGATATAGGATTTAAGAGAAAGGAAAAGGTGAGGTTTAGCACGAGAGAGAAGAACTGTGAGGGGATCGCACGATTGCTCCAGGCCAACTACACCCTTGTTCCTCATGTGGCCTTGGTGAGTCTTTGCAGGCTCCCTTGGTAGAGAGGATTTTAGGTCAAGACCTCGAGGTACTCTGCCTTCTCAAGGAGGGATAAAAAGATTGGAGGTACTCTGCCTTCTCAAGGAGGGAGAAAAAGATTGGAGTCACACTACCTTCTCTAGAGGGAAAAAAAGATTTGGGTTATCTATCTTCTTAAGGAGGAAAAAAATGATTTAAGGTCCGCTTCCATCACTGGCGGAAGTGATATAGCTTATGGCACTCTATCGCATCAGGTTTAGTGAAAGTGAGTCTATAAGAGCTTCTCCATCTTATTATGGGAGGAAAAGGAGAGTCACTTTGTGTTAGTGTAATACCAGAAGCAGAGGACTCTAGGGAGTGGATGTAGGTCAAGGTTGACCAAACTATTATAAAACTCTGATGTGCTTATTTTGATTTTAACTTTTTTACATTTTGCTTTTTTGAAATTTATATTCCTGATAATTTCTTGGTTTAAAATCTATGGTTGATGTCAATTATTATCAACATTGTTATAAGTATTATTAAGTTTATTAACTTCTGCATCATGCGATCAAATTTTTTATTTCAAAGTATTAAAAAGTTACAGAAAGATTTTTCTTGTGATAATGAAAATTTTTAAAATAATCAATTCACCACTGCTCTTGGTGAACCTCGGGCTAGTTTTGTGAGGTTTCACAACTTCATCGACCTTCCAAGTGATATTAGAGCGGGTTAAAAAAATAAGATTTCAGAAAACTTTTAAAAAATGATCAATGGAGCATTTTGGTAATCAAAATACTATAGAGGGTTAGGCAATAACTCATCCACCTTTATTTGATAATAAACCTTTTAATTTTTGGAAAATTCATATGTCTACTTTCTTACAGTCTATAGATTATCACATGTGGAGGTTAGTCTAAGAAGGATATTCTACACCTTACCGTTTTGTGAATGACATTAAAAGTGAACTACTGTTTAACGAATGGAGTAATAAGGATAGGAATTTAGCCCAACTGAAAGTAAAATGTTTAAATTATTTCTTTTGTGCATTGAAATTTAAAGATTATAGGCTTGTATCAACTTGTACTATAAGAAAATATATTTGGGATAAACTATGCATAAACTACGAAGGAACTAATGAAGAAAAATAATTTAGGTTAAATATACTACTTTAAGACTACAAACTATTTTGCATGAAATCTAGTGAATCAATCTTTGAAATGTATACTAGGTTTATAAAAATTGTGACATCCCTACATGCATTGGATAGAGAACTTACAAATTTTAAAAAAGTTAATAAGATTCTATATTGTCTACCTAATTCTTATGAAGCTAAGATAACTACAATTATTGAATCTAAAGACTTGAATGTTTACTCCATTAATAATTTGCTTGGGTCACTCATTGCCTACGGACAAGGAGTGAGTCAAAGGCAAAGTGATGAAGGAGAAAAGAAGAACGAAATAATTGTGGTACTAAAAGCAAATTATTCTAATAGTAATAGTTCTATAATGGAGGAGGATGATGACATCACCTTAATGATACGACAGTTCAAGAGCTTTCTAAAAAGGAAATAGAGACGTCATCAATAACATTGGAGCAAATAAGAAAGTAACAAATTGTTAAATTTTTTTCTAACACTATTTACTTTGAATGCAAGAAACCAAGACACCTCCGAACTGACTACCCCAACCTTAAGAGTCGCCAAATCAAGGAGATGGGAAAAGAGAAGCCAAAGTTCAAGAGGGAGAACAAAAGATACAAAAATCATTTTCGATTGACTTTGCTTTAAAATCATTCGAACCAGAAGTAGGGGAGGTAACATGACCTAGTGAGAGCATGTGCTACCTAGATAGTGGATTCTCAAGGCACATGACTGGTGATATGAAGCAGTTCATCACACTAGAGGCCAATTCAGCAGGCAAGGTGGCACTAGGAGACAACCCCACCAAGAAAGTGGTAGGATCAGGTATAATTGATAATGCTAAAAGATTTATTATTGAGAATGTTATTTTAGTTGATGATTTAAAGCATAATTTACTAAGCATTAGTCAACTTTGCAATAAAGGTTTTGACATCAAATTTATTTTTGAAAAATGCATAATTAGTTTAAATGGAAAGCTTGTGTTAGAAGAAAAATCAATTAATAATATTTGCAAACTAGACTTGAACTGCATTGAATGTTCTAATTCCATATGTTTAAAAATAATAATTGATTTTTATTGGCTATGGCATTGGAGACTATGTCATGTGAGATGAAAACTCTTAAGAAGATTACCCAAAAAGATCCAGTTAAAGGCATCCCTAAGTTAGACTTCATTAAGGACCATTTATGTGATGCCTGCCAACTAGAAAAACTAGTTAAGTCTTCATTTCATTCAATTAAGGATATCAACACCTCTAGGCTAGTAAAAATCCTTCATATGGACCGATTACTATAGTCAGCCTAGGAGGGAAGACATATGGATTTGTAATAGTAGATGACTTATCTAGATTTACTTGGTTTAGACTCATAGCACATAAGAGTAAGTCATTTGAGGAATTTAGAACTTTCTTCACTAAGATTCAAAGGAAATTAGGATGTGAAATTTAAACTACTCATAATGATTAAGGTGGACAATTTGAAAATGATAGATTTGAATCATTTTATCAAGATATATGATAGAATATAACTTCTCTGCCCCTAGTTCCCCTCAACAGAATTGAATAGCTAAAAGAAAAAATAAAACCTTGGTAGAATCTGCTAGGGCCATGCTAGCAGAATCCTCACTTCCCAGATATTTTTGGGCAAAAGTAGTAAATACTACTTGTTATATTTTAAATAAGGTGAATCTTAGATCCAAGTCTAATAAGACACCCTATAAACTCCTTAAAGGTAGGACATCCAACCTTTCTTACTTTCATGCTTTTGGGCGTAAATGTTTTATCCTGATTAATAAAAAATTACCCATAGGAAAATTTGATCCAAAATCTGATGGAGTCTTCTTAGATTATTTATATATAGGGAAAGCTTATAGAATCTTCAATAAGAGGACCTTAGTAGTGCAAGAGCCTACCCAATTGGTATTAATGAATTAGATAGGACCTCTAAATATAAACTTGAAGAAGGAGTGAAGGTCATTCAAGGGGTAGAAGCCATTTTTATAGGAGATAGAGTAGAACCTCAGGAGCCACTTCCTTGAGAATGGAGATATTATTCTAGTCATCCTAAACAACTTATCTTAGGATATCTATCAAAAAGTGTTATGATTCAGCATGAACTTAGGAGGAAGTTAGTCATTTTACTTTTATCTCTATGATGGAACCCACCATCACAGATCAAGCCCTATGTGATAAATTCAGGATCCTAACAATATAAGAAGATCTAAATTAATTTATTAGAAATGATGTATGGGAACTAATCAAAAGGCCAAAGGACTTGAGTGTGATTGGAACAAAGTGGGCGTTCAAAAAAAGATGAATGACTCTAGAATAGTGATAACAAATAAGGCTAGATTAGTTGGTAAAGAGTATAATGAAATTGAAGGAATCAATTATGAGAAAACATTTAGTTATATAGAGGACATTAGGGTGCTATTAGCTTTTACCTGCTTTAGAGGATTTAAATTGTATTAAATTAATGTTAAGAGTGCCTTCTTAAATGAAAATATTAAAGAAGATGTTTATGTTTAGTAACCCATAAGCTTTGAAAATTCACAATTTCCAAATTACCTGTTCAAGTTAAAAAATGCATTATATGGACTAAAATAAGAACCTAGAGCATGTTATGAAAGACTAAGCACATTCCTAGTAGATAGAGCCTTTATTAAGGGTAACATGTATACCACCCTATTTCTCAAAAAGGTAAGAGAAGAATTACTCATTGTCCAAATTTATATTAATGACAACTTGTTTGGATCCTTAAATAAAAACATATGTGATGAATTTTTAAAAATAATGAGTAAAAATTTTGAGATGAGTATGATGGGATAATAGAACTATTTACTTGGATTTTATGTAAATAAGATGGATGATGGAACCTTTATTAACCAATCTAAATACATCAAGGAAATTCTTAAGAAATATAAAATAGATAATGCTAAGGCAATAAACACTCCCATGAGCTTTACCATATAGTTAAATATGGACCCAAATGGAATGTCAGTAGATCAGAAAAAGTATAGAAGGATATTTGAATCACTCCTTTACTTGACAACTAGTAGACCATATATTATATTTAGTATTTGTCTCTCTACTAAATTTCAGGTTAATCTAAAATAATCTCACTTGACTATTATTAAGAGAATCCTTAGATATCTCTTAGGAACCCAAAACTTAGGAATCTGGTATCCTACATGTAACACTTCCTTTGAAATCATAGGATATTCTGTTTCAGACTTCGCAGGATATAAGGTTGATAGGAAAATCACTTATGGAACCTGCCAATTCATAGGATAATCTTTAATTTCCTGGTCTAGTAGAAAGCAAAATTCAATAGCCATTTCCACCATTAAGGTGAAATACATTATTGTAGGAAGGTGTGTTGCTCATGTCTTATGGCTCAAGTAATAAATCTTAAATTTTGGACTACCCGTAGGCACCATTCCTATCATGCGTGATAACATTAGAGCCATTTACATATCTAAAAATCTAATTAAACACTTTTGCACAAAGCATATAGATATTAGGAATTAATTTATAAGATATCATGTAGCCAAGGGAGATATGAATTGGATCATATAGCTATTGGAGACAAATTAGTAAACATGTTCATTAAACCTCTAGCCTATGACACCTTTAGCACCTTGAGGACTAAATTATGTGCTATAGACATTCATTCTTAATTCATGATAAATCAAATTTTGTTAATATTTAAAATTAGTACTTTGCATGTATTACTAAAACACATGAGTTCAATTATTTTTGTGTATGTTAATGTATGTATTATCCTTTTTGCATATCTTTTTTTATTTGTTTTTATTATAAAGGTGTTTTATGATCATCACACACTCTTCACCAGATAAAAAATTATTGAAAACCAAAAATTTTTATCATACTGTATGATCCATATTTGTATTGTATAATATGACTATTTATGTATAAATCATATCTATTAGCCAAATCAACGACTCAGATGAGTTCAATTTTTTGTGATCGTACTATATGAACACCATTTGTACTGTATGAAACATGTGTTATAATCTATTTGGATGAATTAATTCGATTGGTATGATCATAATTACACTTCGTACTATAGGAACTACCCTTCATAATGTATGATCTACATGTTAGAATCTATTAGGACAAATTCAATTTGTCTAGTATGATCATTATTACATGAACACATGTTCATATTGTATGATGCATTTAGTCAAAAGTCATTTAGATGACTCATCAAGATGAATGGAATTTCTTAAGGTCATCCAGTATGATACTAATCATATTGTATGATTTGACTACATATTTCTAGCAAGTCGTCCAAACAATTTAACTCTCATGATCATACTATATAATCTCTATAATCTGCTCAAACTTTATAAATAGGAGGGTTTCTAAGCTTTCAATCCACTCATATCTTTCTTTCCTACATTCATACCCGAGGATTCTCTAATGGCCGGTGGAAGTAAACATAGTTGAATGACCCAAGGGAGCTTCTCCTTCTCTCGTCGCTTTGAAAATTGATTTCAATCCGCAAAAGATGAAGATGCATACTAAAAATTCTAGGTAGCTTAAATCACCCCTGCTAGAATGCTCAATCAACCTATTCTCAACTTCGAGGTGATAAACCTCTTTTCTTTTACAACTCTTTAATTCCTTCTCACCCTAGCCTTTCCTTTTAATTCCAAACTGATTTATAAATTCCTAGTAAATCTTAGGGTCAATGCGAAAACCTTCACCATGACCTCCTATGTATGTAGAGAACCTATAGAAATCAATAAGCAAGATTGAGGGGAGTATATTAGTCTTTCTATTGAAGGATCTCATCCACAATCTATCGCCTCCAGAACTAATTATGATAGGAGTGATGTAAACCTAATCATTCAAAATGTGGCTTTAAATCAACATCAACCCTTAGTCTACTCTCTCAATCAAAATACCCGAGTAATCCAACATGTTCTTCAAACTTCAATTATACCTAAATCTTGTGATCGTGTCACAACACTCCACTTCTTTCCCTAGTTAGTTATTTTATAATGTTCAATACTCAATTTGATGAAGCTCTGATGATTATTGATTATATCCAAAATATGACTCCAATTCAACATCCCAATACCAGAAGAAAGCAAAATGTCACACTATGAAACATTATAGGCTATACCTTAGATAAGAAATACCAAATCAACTACCCTGATACACCTGATAATCTTCCTATTTTCTATACAGATGCTTCCTTATGTATTCTTTTCCATCAGAGGCAAGAACACAATGAGCTAGATTTTGATGAAGAATGGGAAGTTGGTCCTACAGGTGGAGTTGCACCACCACCTACACATGCCGACCCTATCAACTCTAACAACGACATAATTTAGAGGCTCGATAATTTAGAAATTAGGCAAGACTATCACATTCAATAACTACAGCAGCACCACGAGGAAGACATGAACTAGTTTAAAGAAAAGTACCCTTAAATTGAAAATAAATTGTTTATATTAAATATATTTACTAACATAAGTAGCAATCCTACGAAGTCAAGCCAACCAAATAATTCTAAATTCTCGCATGTGCCTCGATTATCACATTAAATTCCTAAATCTAAAAATTTGAGAATTTTATGTGGATCAAATATTCAAGTTTCATCCTCATTCTTGAAAGGATTGGAATTGACCCAACTTAGATAAATAAGCAAACACCTAATCATAAACAAATTGCTTAAATTATCAATCATGGTCATGTTGATAGTAAATCTCAATTAGAGGGGACCCCTTGTCTTTCAAAATATCCATAAACCCTAATAGAAATATAAGTATTGGAAATAACTTTAATGACATCCCGATGATGGCCACATGGACAGATAATCTCAATTGGTGGGGTCAAATCTCAAACCTAGTAAAAGTTTGAATTTTTAAAATGTAATTTATAACTTAAAAACTTAAGAATAAAACCCATCCACCTCCCAAAATTATTTATTGGAGGAGATAAATTGGAAAATTAATCTCAACTCATAAAGATTAAGTATCATGTCAGGTGTATCACTAAGATTCATCCTTAAATAGTCTCTTATCAGTAGCGACTTGGCACGTGCCCTATGATTAAGTGGTTTAATTATAAAATGATACAACTATATTATAATAATTTCCAAAACTTGTATGTTCCCTATTAATTTCAAACCCTTGAGTAATGAATTATAGGGTATTCCTGATAGGCATAAAGCCCCTTTTGTTAGTTAAAGTGGATTTAAATGCATCCCCTTAGACAAACACCACCCCAGATCTACAAGGTATCCTTCGATGAAGCAACTCATGGCTGTCAAAAAGATTGCTTCTATCTGGTTAGACCGACTACCTCCTATAGTTAAGTAGGCTAGGAACCATGACAGCCCAAGATAATGAAACCATGGGATCTTGATCGGGCTCATCTTCGCCCCCTTAATCACCTATTCTAAGTTTATGGTAATAAATTTTAAAACATAAACTCTAAAATCTAAAAATTAAAATCCTAACCTAATATTATTGCTACTATATACTAGATACTTAGTGTCTATTTCATGACTAACCTTAATTAAAAATTCATATGTATTACGAGTGAAATGGGCCAATGACTACTCTTCAATAGATTTTGAGTCATTCATTGTGATTAAAATGGGACAACTACTAATCTGGATGTTTGGTAATATCCAGATAATTTTTTTCCCCCGACCTCTCTGGCCCCAAGAGAGGGATTGATGCAAAACACTTTCCTAGCCCAACTCTAAGAAATACATGCATTTTTATTCATCGCCAATCTTAAGGGAAGCCAGATAACATCCAGATAACTATATACTAATTACTATATACTAGATACTTAGTACCTCATTTAAATTATTTTTCTCAAGTTCTCTCTCATTATTGACAGGGGTAATTAACTATAAGGGTTTGCACATATATAAAACTAGAAGTCAGGGCATAAAGTCCTTGTAAAATACGGTCAAAATCTCTCGATAGTGTCTTATATAAAACATAATCTTCCTTCTAAACATTTACTTAAATCTTAAATCCATTAAAACTCTCTCCTTTAATAAATAAAAGAGCGGTACAGAGAGGTCAGGGCTCAAATTTTTAGAACCCACAATTATGATTGTACAAAAAATAAAATAGAAATATACCTATAAACTCATATCTAATTCTAAACTACTAATCAAAAAGCTCTTTTCCTTTCATAAAGCCCTCAAATTTTGGCTAAGAATGCTAGTCAAATCCTATATGTGGACACTTAGCCTCCCTATGTCTGACTTGTCCACATCGAAAATACTATCCAGTCATCTTGTAACACTGACTAGAATAATATTTGTCACAACTCTGGCATATAAGTGCCCCACTAATAGAATAAGAACTGGTTATGTTGCCACTATTAGAGACTGGTATAGATCTGATTGTCCACTTCTCTTGGAATCTCTAGGTGCAAATCTATTCTTTTTCCAAAAAAACCACTAACTAAAGTTTATCCACTGAACCCCTTCCTGCTAGTAGTCCACCATTATTGAGTAGCAATTAGATCATTCTCTATCAGACGAGCTTTCTCCAAAAGCTCAAAAAATTAAAAATTCAAAATGGTACCAGTGGCTGTCTCAGACTATCTCATAATCCCCTCATAAATGTATAGCACTTCTTCATAGGAGTGTTAACTAGTTGTGGATGTTGCAGTCAATAACCCCTAGTCTGAGATTTTGATGATGATAAATATTATCAATTAAATTATTATTCATTGAATATTTTTTATTTCTGCTCTTGTCTTTGAGTACTAACATTTTAGGGAGATCACGAATTACTTAGAACAACAAGAAGACTCAAGACTAAGTAGAGTAGGATTTGAAGTCTATAATCCTGTAATTTTCTTTGACTATTAATTTTCTTTTCTTGAGTCTGGCCACAAGGTGTATACAAAAAATGAGCAATCATGAACACACACAGGGAGAGAGATTTTTAAAAAGAAGAAATTTTTCTTTCTCTGTTGATCGTACTGTACGAGTTTA
Source organism: Dendrobium catenatum (assembly GCF_001605985.2). Taxonomy (NCBI): domain Eukaryota; kingdom Viridiplantae; phylum Streptophyta; class Magnoliopsida; order Asparagales; family Orchidaceae; genus Dendrobium; species Dendrobium catenatum. The sequence goes on along the minus strand of NW_021319952.1, from coordinate 60,650 downwards.
AATTTTACTATACGATTCGCTTTGGCTCAATGACTACCTATAAACAAATCGTACTGTACGATAGGTATCATACTGTACGATGTGTTTCAAATTAAAAAACCCTAGCCACCAGATTAATTTAAGTTATTAATTTTTAAATTTTTAACTGATCGTACTATATGATCCTATCATACAGTATGAGTTTTTTGAATACTTACTTAAATTAACCCCCATGATTAGTACATAAATCAAGGATTAATTTCTGATTGGTTATCATACTGTACGACATAGTTCATACTATATAATCAACTTAGACTATTTTCAGTCGTCCCAAACATCGTACCAGACATTCCCTTGATTTAGAACTAATCATACTATACAAAGTTGGTCGTACCATACGACATACAAAGACAAGTTTTTATCATCCCAGCGTTCGTCCTGTATGAATAGAAGGAATTTACATATCATACTAGATGATGCTATATCGTACTGTACGATATTATTTAGAAAAATTGTTTGTTCATAATCCTTCATACTAGTACAAAGGATATTTTGAACTAATCATATTGCATAATATTGGATCATATTGTATGATCATAACAACTAAATTAAAATTTTTGGGGTTTCTTGGAGCCTGATTTAGAAATATAAATTTCTATCTTTTGAGAAGTGAGAGTGAGAGTGGAATATGATTAGAGGGAGATTTCTTGAGAGAGAGCCTTTGAGAAGATTTTGGGGTTTATGAGAGGAAGGAGAAGTTGGGCTTTGTGAGGGAGAAGGAGTGTGAGGGGGATCACACGGTTGCTCCTAGCTTAATGCATATTGCTCCTCCTATAGCCCGAGAAGATCTTATGGGAGGATCTCTAAGGGGGAGATTCTTCTACGTCCATATCCTATAAGGTACTCTGCCTTATCTAGGGAGGAGAAAATGAACAGGTTCACTACCGTTGCTAGGAGGGTGACATAGCGCTTGGCACTCTGCCACACCGGGTTGGTGTAAGTGAGGTTGGTAAAGGCTTCTCCATCTTACTGTGGGGGCAAAGGGATAAATACTATTTAGTAGTGAAATTCCTGGAGTGGAGGACTCCGAGAAGTGGACGTAGGTCAAGTGACTAAACCACTATAAATTCTCTGGTGTTATTTTTAATTACTACACTTTATTTATGTTTTGCATTTTACTTTCATTAAAATTGCATGGTGAAAATCATAGTGGAATTCTTTGTTGAGCAACTTAACATTTCACCACTGAGTGTTGAAATCATGTTTTAAACATTTGCTTTCGCATCATTTAATATTCTTGTTTAAAATTTAAAAACATAAAAAAATTAAAACTCCTATTTCAGATTGTCTTTTTATTGTAACAAATTTCCAATTCACCCCCTCTTGGCGCATCTTGTACTTTCAATTGGTATCAGAGTAGGGTTTTAAAAATAGTGTTTTAGAAAACCTTGAAAAATCGATCATGTCTCATTTTGATAATCGAAATACTGAGAAGGATTATTCTATAACCCGTCCACCTCTGTTTGTCAATATTCCATTTGATTTCTGTAAAATTAGAATGTCTACTTTTTTTACAATATGTAGACTATTGTATGTGGATGTTGGTTCAAGAAGGTTACATTGCACCATTTAAACTTGTGAATGGAGTGAAAACTCAAGTACATTTTATTGAATGGAGCAATGAGGATAGGGATCTAGTGCAATTAAATGTGAAGTGCTTAAACTGTTTTTTTTGTGCATTAAAATCTGAGGACTACATGAGAGTATCTACATGTGCTACTGGTAAGGAGATTTGGGATAGACTATGCATCACGTACGAAGGAACTAGTGAGGTTAAATAGTCTAGAATTAATATTCTATTGTATTATTTTGAACTTTTCTATATAAAACCTAGCAAAACTATATATGACTTGTACATTAGGTTCACCCAAATTATGACATCCATACATGCATCACGTAGAAAAATTTCTAATTCTAAAAAAATTAATAAGATTCTTAAATGCTTACCGAGTTTATATGTTGCTAAAATTATTATAATTATTAAATCCAAAGATTTAAACATTTATTTTATTGACAATTTTCTTGGGTCACACATTGCGTACGAGCAAGGAGTGAGTCAAAGGCAAAATGATGCAGAAGAAAGAATGAGCAGACAGTGGCATTGAATGCAAACAACTTGGAAAGTAAAAGTTATGTAGCATAGGAATAAGATGACATATCCTTGATGAACTAACAGTTCAAGAACTTTCTAAAAAGAAAACAAAGGCGTCATAAGAATAACTGGAACAAAGGTAAAAGCTCATAAACTACAAAAGTTTCATCTGACACAAATTATTTTGAGTGCAGGAAACCAGGTCACCTCCGAGTTGATTGCCCTAACTTAAAGAATCAACCAACTAAGGAAAAAGGCGAGGAGAAAGAGAAATATATGAAAGGAAATATGAAGATAAAAAAGGCATTTTGGGCTGACTTTACCTCAGAATCGTCAGAAAAAGAAGCAGAGAAGGAGATAACAAATTTTTTCTAATGGATAATAATAATCTTGATCAATCGGATCAAGATGAGGTATGTCAACTTTCATATGAAGATTTGTTGGTTATTTCTGAGAAAATCCATAACTCATATAGAAAGTTAAAGAAAATATATGCTAATCTTAATATTGAGTTTAATACTTTTCAAACTAAGCATGCTAACTTAGTCAAAGAAAATTCTAATTTAGATAGAGATCACATGTCCCTTCTTGATGAGTTTGATGCATAAATAAGAAGCGTGTTGAATTAACTGATGCACATGAATCCTTAAAAATAATACATATTGAATTAGAAAAGGAGTTTGACAAACTAGAGAAACTTGCATTGGAGTTAGATCACAATGAACATCTTTTAAAATGGGAAGTTGCATGATTGGAATATTAAAATAACACATTTAAAAAAAAAATCATAGCACTTGAAAAAAATAAGACATCACCTATATTATCCCAACCAAGCAAACCCATCATTATATGCATCACATAACTTTAGGAAGAGGCATCACCACCTACATAGGTTAGTGAACCCATTTCCCAGTGTTAAGAGCTTCTCTTGTAGCATGCTAGGTCACATAGCTCGCACGTGCATGATTCACCATAGGACACACCTAGTATGAAGACCTAAATTCCATTCATTACATCATAGCATGCATATATTTCATTCATGCAAGCTAGCGTAGGTGGGAAAATTATGTATTTGAATTTATAGATGACATCACTAGATTCACTTGGGTAAGATTCATAGCACACAAGAATGAGTCGTTTGAGGAATTTAAGACTTTCTCCACTTGTATTCAATAAAAATTAGGATGTAAAATCTCAATAATCCATAGTGATCATGGTGGAGAGTTTCAAAATGAAAAGTTTGAATTATTATGTCAAGAGATAGGAATAGAGCATAATTTCTCAGCCCCTAAAACTCCTCAACAAAATGGAATAACATAAACAAAGAATAAAATATTGATAGAAGCTGTTTGGGTAATGTTAGCTGAGTACACCCTTCCTAGATATTTTTGGGCAGAAGTGGTAAACATGATGTATTATGTCTTAAATAGGGTGAACATTAGATCGAAGCTAAATAAAATTCCTTATAAACTCCTTAAGGGTCGGACACCGAATATTTCACACTTACATGTCTTTGGTTGCAAGTGCTTTATCTTAATAAATGGAAAACTTCCCTTATGAAAACTTGATCCCATGTCTGATGAGGGTGTCTTCTTAGGTTATTTATCTGTAGGTAAGGCCTATAGAACCTTCAATAAGAGAACCCTAGTAGTATAAGAGTCCACCCATATAATGTTTGATGAATCGGATAATCCCTCTGAATCTAAAATTGAAGAAGATAAAGTAGAGGCAATACAGGGAGTAGAAACTATGACCATAGGAGAAAGGGTAAAACCTCAGGAAGACTTTCCTAGAGAATGGAGATACTCTTATAGTTATCCTAAAGAATTAATTTTAGGAGACCCGTCGGAAGGTTTGAGAACTAGGCACAGACTTAAGAAGGAAGTTAGTCATTATGCATTCATCTCTATGATAGAACCCATAAATATAGATCAAGCTTTAAGAGATAAATTTTGGATCTTAGCAATGCAAGAAGAATTGAACCAATTCACCTGGAATGATATTTGGGAATTAGTCAAGAGATCTAAAGAGCAGAGTGTAGTTGGAACAAAATGAGTCTTTAAAAATAAGGTGAACGAAACATGAATCATAGTTAGAAATAAAGTCAGACTAGTAACTAAGAGGTATAACCAGATTGAAGGCATAAACTTTAAAGAAACATTGGTCCTGATAGCTAGACTAGAAGCCATAAGGGTGCTCTTAGCCTTTGCTTGCTTCAAAAGTTTTAAACTATATTAAATGGATGTAAAGAGTGCTTTTCTGAATGTGATAATAAAAAAGGATGTTTATTTTGAGAAACCCCCTGGATTTGAAAGCTCGTAATTTCTAAACCATATATTCAAATTAAAAAAGGCACTGTATGGATTAAAGCAAGCACCTAGAGCCTGGTACGAAAGACATAGCTCATTTTTACTATATAGAGGATTGTAAAGGGAAGTGTGGACACCAATCTCTTTCTATAAATAGTTAAAGATGATATTCTCATTGTTCAAATTTATGTGGATGACATTCTATTTGGATCTTTAGATAAAAATTTATGCGATGAATTCTCCAAAATAATGAGTAATGAGTTCAAAATGAGCATGATGGGAGAGCTTAATTACTTTCTTGGTTTAAGTATAAAATAAATAGATAATGAAATATTTCTTAGCCAAATGAAATACATTAAGGATATTCTAAAAAAATATGAAATGGATAGTGCTAAGCTCATGAACACTCTAATGAGCTCTACAATTCAACTAGACAAAGACCCAAATGAAAAATCAGTAGACCAAAAAAAATATAGATGAATCATCAGATCTCTCCTCTACTAAACTGCTAGTAAACCAGACATAATATTTAGTGTGTGCCTCTATGCCCGATTTCAAGCTCATCCTAACGAATCTTACTTAATTGCGGTCAAGATAATCCTTAGATATCCATTAAGCACCCCGAACTTAAGAATTTTGTATCCTAGGCACAACACTTCTTTTGAAATCTTAGGGTACTCAGATTCTGATTTTGCAGGATGTAGGATAGATAGGAAAATCACCTCTGGCTCCTGCTAATTCATAGGACAATCTTTAGTTTCATGGTCCAGTATGAAGCAAAATTCAATAGCCCTCTCAATGACCGAGGCTGAATATATAACAGTAGAATGTTTTGTTACACAAGTACTATGGTTGAAATAATAACTTCTTGATCTTGGATTACCCGTAGGAACCATTCCAATCATGTGTGACAACATGAGTGCAATCTTCATATCCAAAAATCTAATTCAATACTCTCGAATAAAATACATAGACATTAGACATCACTTAATTAGAGATTATATAGCTAAAGAAGACATAAAATTACATCATATAGCTACAGGAGATAAATTGACAGACATTTTCATGAAACCACTAGCCTACGACACCTTTAGCATTTTGAGGGCAAGACTTGGTTTCATAAATATTCATGCTTAATTGAAAACAAAAATAAAAATAAAAACAAAAAATAAAAAAACAACAAAAACAAAAAAAAAATTGGTCTAAGGTGTTTCCTGATCAACACACTCTCACCACATAAAATTCTCAAATTGACAATTTTATCATCGTATTGTACGATCCCCTTTCATATTGTACGATCTATCAAACTACCCAAATCCAATGGACCAAATTCAGTTTCTTCTCTGCACATCGTACTGTATGATTACCATCGTACTATATGATACACGTGGCTATGCATTCAAACTGTTTCGTATGATATAATTGCACGTCATACTGTACATTTTCCCTTCATTGTACTATACAATCCACGTCAGCAAAATGGATGAGGACGACTTAAAGTGAGTCGGTACGATATAATTATAGTTCGTACTGTACCCGTTCATACTATACGATGCTTTTCATTAAAGGTCGTACCGACAACCCTCGGGACGATCAAAATTCCTTCAGTTCGTACTGTATAATATGTATCATACAGTATGATACGTATCATATAGTATGATACATATCATACAATAATTTTGACCACCTTTTCCCAACTATTCATCTAGATGATATTATTGCACATCGTACAGTATGATCTTCGATCGTACTGTATGATATGTCAAAAACTCTATAAAATGGTTGAGTTCATAGATCTTTTCACTCACTCCTTAGCCACCTCACTCACTCTCACCTTCTTTCACTAAATAGCAAGCTCTAATAAGCGTGGTCATCTCGTCCTTGGAAGCTCATTTTCCTCTCGTGGTCCAATGACCATTTCTTGACACCCAAAGATGAAGAATCCTTCCACAAATATAAGGCATGCAAAATTACCCCATCTCGAATATTAAATCAAGCTGCCTTAAATTTCAAGGTAATGAGCTTATTCGCATCCACCACTTTTTAATTCCTCCTTACCCAAGCCTTCTCGTATAATTATGAACTTCTATTTGAATTCTTGGCCAACCTAACTATGAATGTCAAAACCCTAACCCTCACCTCCTTCATCTACCGGCAAAATATCAAAATCATTAAGACAGACATCACCCAATACATTGGGCTCTCTACTGAAGGTCCTAGAGCTCATTTCTTCCTCACAAATGAATTTGACTGGAGTGCCACAAATCTAGTCCTTAGGAATGTAGCTTTCTACCAACACCAACCACTTGTTCAGTCACTAACCCGAAATTCTAGAATTATTCAACACGTTCTTCGAACTTCAATCATACCCAAAGCTGGCGATAGAATCCACATAACTCCAATCTTATTCATTGTTATCTACCTTATTATGTCAAACACTAAATTTGATGAGGCTAATTTAATTATTGATTATATCCAAAACATGACCTTAGTTCACCTCCCTACCATCTGTCGAAAAGAAAACCTAGCCCTTGGCCACCTCGTAGGTTATAGTCTTCAAAACAAATACCAATTAACCTATCCTAGCAAACCCGATAATCTACCCATTTTCTATACGGATGCTTCCTTCCATATTTTGTTTATCAAGTGCAAGAGAAGGATGAACCAATTTTTTATGAAGAAGAAGGAGAGGCTGCTCTAGCAGGAGCTCCTATTCAACCACGACGGCATGCACCACCCCGAGGACCTACACCAGCCTATCCTCATGATGACCTCGTCAAATAATTCGACCAACTTCAAAGCCATCTCGATGCTCACATTCAAGAACAGCACCAACAATACGAAGAGGATATGCGATGGTTTGGGGAATGATTTTCCTTAATTAATCAACAATTCACATCCATCAACCACTACTTCCAACCACCTCCACCTCCACCTGATCAGGATCCTACTTCTAACTTATCTCTGTTTTGTGTTGTTTTTCTTAGTGTTGTTTGTTACTCCTCTTTTTGGTGATGTTAAAAAGGGGAGAAGTCTGTTGTATGATTTAGTTAATATGTCTTATTTATTATGTTATCTTTAATTTCAATGAAATGCATTTTTTTCTTCTTCTTGTTTCTATTCATATGATGTTTTATTTAATTAAATGAAATAAAAAAAAACAAAAAAAATAAATTACAAAAAAATCTTTGCTAAATTGCTTATAAATAATATTATTTGACATCATAAAAAAGGGGAAGATTGTTACAGTCAATGACCCCTAGTCTGACATTTTGATGACGACAAATAATGTCAATTAAATTATTATTCATTGAATATTTTTTTTATTTTTGGTCTTGTCTTTGAGTACTAACATTTTAGGGAGATCACGAATTACTTAGGACAACAAAAAGACTCAAGACTGGGTAGAGTAGGATTTGGAGTCTAGAATCTTGTAATTTTCTTTGACTATTATTTTCTTTTCTTGAGTCTGGCCACAAGGTGTATGCAACAAAATGAGCAACCATGCACACAGGGGGAGAGATTTTTAAAATGAAGAAAATTTTCTTTCTCTATTAATTGTACTGTACAAATTTAAATTGTATAGTACTATCCTCTTTGGCTCAATGGCTACCTGTGAACAAATCATACTGTACGATAGGTATTGTATTTTACGACATGTTTTAAATTAAAAAACTCTAGCTTCCAGATTAATTTAAGTAAGTTCTTAATTTATAAATTTTGAACTGATCGTACTGTACGATCCTATTGTACAGTACAAGTTTTTTGAATACTTAATTAAATTAACCCCATGATTAGTGCATAAATTAAGGATTAATTTTTGATTGGTTATCGTACTGTACGACACAGTTCATATTGTACTATCAACCGAGACTGTTTTCAATCATCTCGAACATCGTACCGGATGATCCCCAAATTTTGAAATAATAGTACTATACAAAGTTTGTCGTACAAATAGAAGGAATTTACATATTGTACTGGATGATGTTATATCATATTATACGATATTATTCAGAAAAATTGCCTATTCGTAATCCTTCGTACCAGGACGAAGGTTATTTTGAATTAATCGTACTGTACGATATTGGATCGTACGGTACGATCATAATAGATAATTTGAAAATTTTAGGGTTTCTTGGAGCTTGATTTAAATACCTAAATTTGTATCTTTTAATAAGTGAGAGTGAGAGAGAAACGTGATTAGAGGGAGAATCCTTGAGAGAGAACCCTTGAGAAGATTTTGGGGTTTGTTAGAGGAAGGATAAGGTGGGCTTTGTGAGGGAAAAGAAGTCTGAGGGGGATTACACGGTTGCTAATAGCTTGCTGCTCATTGCTCCTCCTGTGGCCCGAGAAAATCTTGTGGGAGGCTCTCTAAGGGGAAGATTCTTCTATGTCCATGTCCTCTAAGGTACTCTACCTTCTCCAGGAGGGAGAAAAATGAGAAGGTTTGTTGCCATCACCGGGAGGGTGACATAGCGCTTGGCACTCCGCCATGCCGGGTTGGTGAAAGTGAGGTTTGTAAAGGCTTCTTCGCTTTACTGTGGCGGCAAAAGGAGAATTACTATTTAGTAGTGAAATTCTCATAGTGGAGGACTCCGGGGGAGTGGATGTAGGTCAAGTGACCGAACCACTATAAATTCTCTGGTGTGATTTTTCCTTACTGCACTTTATTTACATTTTGCATTTTACTTTCGTTAAAATTGTTTGGTTAAAATCATAGTGGAATTCTTTTTTGAGCAAGTTAACATTTCACCACTTAGTGTTGCAATCGTGTTTTAGACATCCGCTTCCGCATCATTTAATATTCTTGTTTAAATTTTTTTAAAAAAATAGAACTCCTATTTAGGATTGTCTTTTTATTGAAACAAATTTCCAATTCACACCCCCTCTTGGTGCATCTCATACTTTCAATGGAGCATATCTTGCTAAATCACTGAACTTTGCCTCACAGTACATAACTATTATGCTCCCTTGAACCAAACTTAAAAAGTCTCCTACATTTACTATCATACTAAAGGTGGTACAAATAAAGCTTTAAACACATCTGAGAACTCCTCCCAATTAAATAGATAATTCAATATATCTTTAAACTTCTCCTATTATTAGCCCAACCACCAACACTTAGTCTCACCATTTAACATAAAAATTACCAATAGTATTCTCCTCTCGAAAGGAGACTAC